>NC_036450.1:2500-302500 GCF_002775205.1 Xiphophorus maculatus
CCCTAACCTAACCTCACCCAAGGTTCTTCCCTTAACCTAACCTCACCCAAGGTTCTTCCCTTACCCTAACCAAGCCCAAGACTCTTCACTTACCCTAACCAAACCCAAGATTCTTCACTTAACCTAACCTCACAGGAGTCAAAACGTCTCCCAAAAACCTCTCCCAGGACCACTCTCCAGGCACTCAGGACACTCCAAAACGCACTCTGGTAAGGTTCCCACAAGTACCCAAAAACACAACACTTAGAGCAATTTTTACCCTTTTTGCAAACTCCACCAACCGTGGCAAATGACATGTCTGCGGACTCAGGGGGATCGGCTGAGCACGGAAAACACAATCCCAGCTCGATCCGACGCTCCTAGCAAAACTTGAAAAATCAATGGGAGTCTATGGCAGCTATAAGAAGGGAACGGGCCAGGGACACCAAACCTGGAGGGAAGGTGGGAGAGGGCAAGGGCTCTATACACACCGAGTTTGGTAACTGTACACCTTATGGTTCGGGAGTTATAGAGAGTGTACCCTTTTTTCAAATGTATGGGAGTCAATGGCAGCTATGTCAAGGGAAGGGGCTACGGCCACCAAACTTACAGGGTACCTGGGGACCCTCCATGAGTGCCTGGAGGCCAAGTATGGGACCCATAAGTCTTTTACTTTTTGACTTACAGAGAGTGAACCACTGACTTTTCTGGTTTTCATCCTATATCCCTAGTCTGGCCGATTTTCAAAAGTTCACCAAGCATCACATATCATACGTCTTCTGACTCAGGGGGACCGGCTGAGCACGGGAAACCCACTCCCAGCTCGATCCCACCTTTCTGGCCAAACTTGAAAAATGAATGGGAGTCTATGGCAGCTACAAGAAGGGAAGGGGCTAGGGACGCCAAACTCGGTGGGGACCTGGAGGGGGTCCACACATGTATACACGCCCAGTTTGGTCAACTTGGCATGTATAGTTTTTCACTTACAGAGCTTGCTCACTTTTTTTTTTATATGGGTGTCAATGGCAGCTATGTCAACGGAATGAGCCATGGACACAAAACTTACAGGGAAGGTGGACATGTTCCCAAGGACTCTCGAGGCCAAGTATGGGCCCACTACCTCAAATACTTTTCGAGTTATTGAGCTTGCTCACTTGAATTTTCTGGTTTTCATCCTATATCCTAACCCTAACCCTAACCTAACCTCACCCAAGGTTCTTCCCTTAACCTAACCTCACCCAAGGTTCTTCCCTTACCCTAACCAAGCCCAAGACTCTTCACTTACCCTAACCAAACCCAAGATTCTTCACTTAACCTAACCTCACAGGAGTCAAAACGTCTCCCAAAAACCTCTCCCAGGACCACTCTCCAGGCACTCAGGACACTCCAAAACGCACTCTGGTAAGGTTCCCACAAGTACCCAAAAACACAACACTTAGAGCAATTTTTACCCTTTTTGCAAACTCCACCAACCGTGGCAAATGACATGTCTGCGGACTCAGGGGGATCGGCTGAGCACGGAAAACACAATCCCAGCTCGATCCGACGCTCCTAGCAAAACTTGAAAAATCAATGGGAGTCTATGGCAGCTATAAGAAGGGAACGGGCCAGGGACACCAAACCTGGAGGGAAGGTGGGAGAGGGCAAGGGCTCTATACACACCGAGTTTGGTAACTGTACACCTTATGGTTCGGGAGTTATAGAGAGTGTACCCTTTTTTCAAATGTATGGGAGTCAATGGCAGCTATGTCAAGGGAAGGGGCTACGGCCACCAAACTTACAGGGTACCTGGGGACCCTCCATGAGTGCCTGGAGGCCAAGTATGGGACCCATAAGTCTTTTACTTTTTGACTTACAGAGAGTGAACCACTGACTTTTCTGGTTTTCATCCTATATCCCTAGTCTGGCCGATTTTCAAAAGTTCACCAAGCATCACATATCATACGTCTTCTGACTCAGGGGGACCGGCTGAGCACGGGAAACCCACTCCCAGCTCGATCCCACCTTTCTGGCCAAACTTGAAAAATGAATGGGAGTCTATGGCAGCTACAAGAAGGGAAGGGGCTAGGGACGCCAAACTCGGTGGGGACCTGGAGGGGGTCCACACATGTATACACGCCCAGTTTGGTCAACTTGGCATGTATAGTTTTTCACTTACAGAGCTTGCTCACTTTTTTTTTTATATGGGTGTCAATGGCAGCTATGTCAACGGAATGAGCCATGGACACAAAACTTACAGGGAAGGTGGACATGTTCCCAAGGACTCTCGAGGCCAAGTATGGGCCCACTACCTCAAATACTTTTCGAGTTATTGAGCTTGCTCACTTGAATTTTCTGGTTTTCATCCTATATCCTAACCCTAACCCTAACCTAACCTCACCCAAGGTTCTTCCCTTAACCTAACCTCACCCAAGGTTCTTCCCTTACCCTAACCAAGCCCAAGACTCTTCACTTACCCTAACCAAACCCAAGATTCTTCACTTAACCTAACCTCACAGGAGTCAAAACGTCTCCCAAAAACCTCTCCCAGGACCACTCTCCAGGCACTCAGGACACTCCAAAACGCACTCTGGTAAGGTTCCCACAAGTACCCAAAAACACAACACTTAGAGCAATTTTTACCCTTTTTGCAAACTCCACCAACCGTGGCAAATGACATGTCTGCGGACTCAGGGGGATCGGCTGAGCACGGAAAACACAATCCCAGCTCGATCCGACGCTCCTAGCAAAACTTGAAAAATCAATGGGAGTCTATGGCAGCTATAAGAAGGGAACGGGCCAGGGACACCAAACCTGGAGGGAAGGTGGGAGAGGGCAAGGGCTCTATACACACCGAGTTTGGTAACTGTACACCTTATGGTTCGGGAGTTATAGAGAGTGTACCCTTTTTTCAAATGTATGGGAGTCAATGGCAGCTATGTCAAGGGAAGGGGCTACGGCCACCAAACTTACAGGGTACCTGGGGACCCTCCATGAGTGCCTGGAGGCCAAGTATGGGACCCATAAGTCTTTTACTTTTTGACTTACAGAGAGTGAACCACTGACTTTTCTGGTTTTCATCCTATATCCCTAGTCTGGCCGATTTTCAAAAGTTCACCAAGCATCACATATCATACGTCTTCTGACTCAGGGGGACCGGCTGAGCACGGGAAACCCACTCCCAGCTCGATCCCACCTTTCTGGCCAAACTTGAAAAATGAATGGGAGTCTATGGCAGCTACAAGAAGGGAAGGGGCTAGGGACGCCAAACTCGGTGGGGACCTGGAGGGGGTCCACACATGTATACACGCCCAGTTTGGTCAACTTGGCATGTATAGTTTTTCACTTACAGAGCTTGCTCACTTTTTTTTTTATATGGGTGTCAATGGCAGCTATGTCAACGGAATGAGCCATGGACACAAAACTTACAGGGAAGGTGGACATGTTCCCAAGGACTCTCGAGGCCAAGTATGGGCCCACTACCTCAAATACTTTTCGAGTTATTGAGCTTGCTCACTTGAATTTTCTGGTTTTCATCCTATATCCTAACCCTAACCCTTACCCTAACCCTAACCCTAACCCTTACCCTAACCCTTACCCTAACCCTAACCCTACCCTAACCCTTACCCTAACCCTAACCCTAACCCTAACCCTAACCCCTAACCCTTACCCTAACCCTAACCCTAACCCTACCCAAAAACCTCTCCCAGGACCACTCTCCAGGCACTCAGGACACTCCAAAACGCACTCTGGTAAGGTTCCCACAAGTACCCAAAAACACAACACTTAGAGCAATTTTTACCCTTTTTGCAAACTCCACCAACCGTGGCAAATGACATGTCTGCGGACTCAGGGGGATCGGCTGAGCACGGAAAACACAATCCCAGCTCGATCCGACGCTCCTAGCAAAACTTGAAAAATCAATGGGAGTCTATGGCAGCTATAAGAAGGGAACGGGCCAGGGACACCAAACCTGGAGGGAAGGTGGGAGAGGGCAAGGGCTCTATACACACCGAGTTTGGTAACTGTACACCTTATGGTTCGGGAGTTATAGAGAGTGTACCCTTTTTTCAAATGTATGGGAGTCAATGGCAGCTATGTCAAGGGAAGGGGCTACGGCCACCAAACTTACAGGGTACCTGGGGACCCTCCATGAGTGCCTGGAGGCCAAGTATGGGACCCATAAGTCTTTTACTTTTTGACTTACAGAGAGTGAACCACTGACTTTTCTGGTTTTCATCCTATATCCCTAGTCTGGCCGATTTTCAAAAGTTCACCAAGCATCACATATCATACGTCTTCTGACTCAGGGGGACCGGCTGAGCACGGGAAACCCACTCCCAGCTCGATCCCACCTTTCTGGCCAAACTTGAAAAATGAATGGGAGTCTATGGCAGCTACAAGAAGGGAAGGGGCTAGGGACGCCAAACTCGGTGGGGACCTGGAGGGGGTCCACACATGTATACACGCCCAGTTTGGTCAACTTGGCATGTATAGTTTTTCACTTACAGAGCTTGCTCACTTTTTTTTTTATATGGGTGTCAATGGCAGCTATGTCAACGGAATGAGCCATGGACACAAAACTTACAGGGAAGGTGGACATGTTCCCAAGGACTCTCGAGGCCAAGTATGGGCCCACTACCTCAAATACTTTTCGAGTTATTGAGCTTGCTCACTTGAATTTTCTGGTTTTCATCCTATATCCTAACCCTAACCCTAACCTAACCTCACCCAAGGTTCTTCCCTTAACCTAACCTCACCCAAGGTTCTTCCCTTACCCTAACCAAGCCCAAGACTCTTCACTTACCCTAACCAAACCCAAGATTCTTCACTTAACCTAACCTCACAGGAGTCAAAACGTCTCCCAAAAACCTCTCCCAGGACCACTCTCCAGGCACTCAGGACACTCCAAAACGCACTCTGGTAAGGTTCCCACAAGTACCCAAAAACACAACACTTAGAGCAATTTTTACCCTTTTTGCAAACTCCACCAACCGTGGCAAATGACATGTCTGCGGACTCAGGGGGATCGGCTGAGCACGGAAAACACAATCCCAGCTCGATCCGACGCTCCTAGCAAAACTTGAAAAATCAATGGGAGTCTATGGCAGCTATAAGAAGGGAACGGGCCAGGGACACCAAACCTGGAGGGAAGGTGGGAGAGGGCAAGGGCTCTATACACACCGAGTTTGGTAACTGTACACCTTATGGTTCGGGAGTTATAGAGAGTGTACCCTTTTTTCAAATGTATGGGAGTCAATGGCAGCTATGTCAAGGGAAGGGGCTACGGCCACCAAACTTACAGGGTACCTGGGGACCCTCCATGAGTGCCTGGAGGCCAAGTATGGGACCCATAAGTCTTTTACTTTTTGACTTACAGAGAGTGAACCACTGACTTTTCTGGTTTTCATCCTATATCCCTAGTCTGGCCGATTTTCAAAAGTTCACCAAGCATCACATATCATACGTCTTCTGACTCAGGGGGACCGGCTGAGCACGGGAAACCCACTCCCAGCTCGATCCCACCTTTCTGGCCAAACTTGAAAAATGAATGGGAGTCTATGGCAGCTACAAGAAGGGAAGGGGCTAGGGACGCCAAACTCGGTGGGGACCTGGAGGGGGTCCACACATGTATACACGCCCAGTTTGGTCAACTTGGCATGTATAGTTTTTCACTTACAGAGCTTGCTCACTTTTTTTTTTATATGGGTGTCAATGGCAGCTATGTCAACGGAATGAGCCATGGACACAAAACTTACAGGGAAGGTGGACATGTTCCCAAGGACTCTCGAGGCCAAGTATGGGCCCACTACCTCAAATACTTTTCGAGTTATTGAGCTTGCTCACTTGAATTTTCTGGTTTTCATCCTATATCCTAACCCTAACCCTTACCCTAACCCTAACCCTAACCCTTACCCTAACCCTTACCCTAACCCTAACCCTACCCTAACCCTTACCCTAACCCTAACCCTAACCCTAACCCTAACCCTAACCCCTAACCCTTACCCTAACCCTAACCCTAACCCTACCCAAAAACCTCTCCCAGGACCACTCTCCAGGCACTCAGGACACTCCAAAACGCACTCTGGTAAGGTTCCCACAAGTACCCAAAAACACAACACTTAGAGCAATTTTTACCCTTTTTGCAAACTCCACCAACCGTGGCAAATGACATGTCTGCGGACTCAGGGGGATCGGCTGAGCACGGAAAACACAATCCCAGCTCGATCCGACGCTCCTAGCAAAACTTGAAAAATCAATGGGAGTCTATGGCAGCTATAAGAAGGGAACGGGCCAGGGACACCAAACCTGGAGGGAAGGTGGGAGAGGGCAAGGGCTCTATACACACCGAGTTTGGTAACTGTACACCTTATGGTTCGGGAGTTATAGAGAGTGTACCCTTTTTTCAAATGTATGGGAGTCAATGGCAGCTATGTCAAGGGAAGGGGCTACGGCCACCAAACTTACAGGGTACCTGGGGACCCTCCATGAGTGCCTGGAGGCCAAGTATGGGACCCATAAGTCTTTTACTTTTTGACTTACAGAGAGTGAACCACTGACTTTTCTGGTTTTCATCCTATATCCCTAGTCTGGCCGATTTTCAAAAGTTCACCAAGCATCACATATCATACGTCTTCTGACTCAGGGGGACCGGCTGAGCACGGGAAACCCACTCCCAGCTCGATCCCACCTTTCTGGCCAAACTTGAAAAATGAATGGGAGTCTATGGCAGCTACAAGAAGGGAAGGGGCTAGGGACGCCAAACTCGGTGGGGACCTGGAGGGGGTCCACACATGTATACACGCCCAGTTTGGTCAACTTGGCATGTATAGTTTTTCACTTACAGAGCTTGCTCACTTTTTTTTTTATATGGGTGTCAATGGCAGCTATGTCAACGGAATGAGCCATGGACACAAAACTTACAGGGAAGGTGGACATGTTCCCAAGGACTCTCGAGGCCAAGTATGGGCCCACTACCTCAAATACTTTTCGAGTTATTGAGCTTGCTCACTTGAATTTTCTGGTTTTCATCCTATATCCTAACCCTAACCCTAACCTAACCTCACCCAAGGTTCTTCCCTTAACCTAACCTCACCCAAGGTTCTTCCCTTACCCTAACCAAGCCCAAGACTCTTCACTTACCCTAACCAAACCCAAGATTCTTCACTTAACCTAACCTCACAGGAGTCAAAACGTCTCCCAAAAACCTCTCCCAGGACCACTCTCCAGGCACTCAGGACACTCCAAAACGCACTCTGGTAAGGTTCCCACAAGTACCCAAAAACACAACACTTAGAGCAATTTTTACCCTTTTTGCAAACTCCACCAACCGTGGCAAATGACATGTCTGCGGACTCAGGGGGATCGGCTGAGCACGGAAAACACAATCCCAGCTCGATCCGACGCTCCTAGCAAAACTTGAAAAATCAATGGGAGTCTATGGCAGCTATAAGAAGGGAACGGGCCAGGGACACCAAACCTGGAGGGAAGGTGGGAGAGGGCAAGGGCTCTATACACACCGAGTTTGGTAACTGTACACCTTATGGTTCGGGAGTTATAGAGAGTGTACCCTTTTTTCAAATGTATGGGAGTCAATGGCAGCTATGTCAAGGGAAGGGGCTACGGCCACCAAACTTACAGGGTACCTGGGGACCCTCCATGAGTGCCTGGAGGCCAAGTATGGGACCCATAAGTCTTTTACTTTTTGACTTACAGAGAGTGAACCACTGACTTTTCTGGTTTTCATCCTATATCCCTAGTCTGGCCGATTTTCAAAAGTTCACCAAGCATCACATATCATACGTCTTCTGACTCAGGGGGACCGGCTGAGCACGGGAAACCCACTCCCAGCTCGATCCCACCTTTCTGGCCAAACTTGAAAAATGAATGGGAGTCTATGGCAGCTACAAGAAGGGAAGGGGCTAGGGACGCCAAACTCGGTGGGGACCTGGAGGGGGTCCACACATGTATACACGCCCAGTTTGGTCAACTTGGCATGTATAGTTTTTCACTTACAGAGCTTGCTCACTTTTTTTTTTATATGGGTGTCAATGGCAGCTATGTCAACGGAATGAGCCATGGACACAAAACTTACAGGGAAGGTGGACATGTTCCCAAGGACTCTCGAGGCCAAGTATGGGCCCACTACCTCAAATACTTTTCGAGTTATTGAGCTTGCTCACTTGAATTTTCTGGTTTTCATCCTATATCCTAACCCTAACCCTAACCTAACCTCACCCAAGGTTCTTCCCTTAACCTAACCTCACCCAAGGTTCTTCCCTTACCCTAACCAAGCCCAAGACTCTTCACTTACCCTAACCAAACCCAAGATTCTTCACTTAACCTAACCTCACAGGAGTCAAAACGTCTCCCAAAAACCTCTCCCAGGACCACTCTCCAGGCACTCAGGACACTCCAAAACGCACTCTGGTAAGGTTCCCACAAGTACCCAAAAACACAACACTTAGAGCAATTTTTACCCTTTTTGCAAACTCCACCAACCGTGGCAAATGACATGTCTGCGGACTCAGGGGGATCGGCTGAGCACGGAAAACACAATCCCAGCTCGATCCGACGCTCCTAGCAAAACTTGAAAAATCAATGGGAGTCTATGGCAGCTATAAGAAGGGAACGGGCCAGGGACACCAAACCTGGAGGGAAGGTGGGAGAGGGCAAGGGCTCTATACACACCGAGTTTGGTAACTGTACACCTTATGGTTCGGGAGTTATAGAGAGTGTACCCTTTTTTCAAATGTATGGGAGTCAATGGCAGCTATGTCAAGGGAAGGGGCTACGGCCACCAAACTTACAGGGTACCTGGGGACCCTCCATGAGTGCCTGGAGGCCAAGTATGGGACCCATAAGTCTTTTACTTTTTGACTTACAGAGAGTGAACCACTGACTTTTCTGGTTTTCATCCTATATCCCTAGTCTGGCCGATTTTCAAAAGTTCACCAAGCATCACATATCATACGTCTTCTGACTCAGGGGGACCGGCTGAGCACGGGAAACCCACTCCCAGCTCGATCCCACCTTTCTGGCCAAACTTGAAAAATGAATGGGAGTCTATGGCAGCTACAAGAAGGGAAGGGGCTAGGGACGCCAAACTCGGTGGGGACCTGGAGGGGGTCCACACATGTATACACGCCCAGTTTGGTCAACTTGGCATGTATAGTTTTTCACTTACAGAGCTTGCTCACTTTTTTTTTTATATGGGTGTCAATGGCAGCTATGTCAACGGAATGAGCCATGGACACAAAACTTACAGGGAAGGTGGACATGTTCCCAAGGACTCTCGAGGCCAAGTATGGGCCCACTACCTCAAATACTTTTCGAGTTATTGAGCTTGCTCACTTGAATTTTCTGGTTTTCATCCTATATCCTAACCCTAACCCTAACCTAACCTCACCCAAGGTTCTTCCCTTAACCTAACCTCACCCAAGGTTCTTCCCTTACCCTAACCAAGCCCAAGACTCTTCACTTACCCTAACCAAACCCAAGATTCTTCACTTAACCTAACCTCACAGGAGTCAAAACGTCTCCCAAAAACCTCTCCCAGGACCACTCTCCAGGCACTCAGGACACTCCAAAACGCACTCTGGTAAGGTTCCCACAAGTACCCAAAAACACAACACTTAGAGCAATTTTTACCCTTTTTGCAAACTCCACCAACCGTGGCAAATGACATGTCTGCGGACTCAGGGGGATCGGCTGAGCACGGAAAACACAATCCCAGCTCGATCCGACGCTCCTAGCAAAACTTGAAAAATCAATGGGAGTCTATGGCAGCTATAAGAAGGGAACGGGCCAGGGACACCAAACCTGGAGGGAAGGTGGGAGAGGGCAAGGGCTCTATACACACCGAGTTTGGTAACTGTACACCTTATGGTTCGGGAGTTATAGAGAGTGTACCCTTTTTTCAAATGTATGGGAGTCAATGGCAGCTATGTCAAGGGAAGGGGCTACGGCCACCAAACTTACAGGGTACCTGGGGACCCTCCATGAGTGCCTGGAGGCCAAGTATGGGACCCATAAGTCTTTTACTTTTTGACTTACAGAGAGTGAACCACTGACTTTTCTGGTTTTCATCCTATATCCTAACCCTAACCCTAACCCTAACCCTAACCCTTACTAACCCTAAGTCTAAACCCTAAGTCTAAACCCTAAGTCTAAACCCTAAGTCTAAACCCTAAGTCTAAACCCTAAGTCTAAACCCTAAGTCTAAACCCTAAGTCTAAACCCTAAGTCTAAACCCTAAGTCTAAACCCTAAGTCTAAACCCTAAGTCTAAACCCTAAGTCTAAACCCTAAGTCAAACCCTAAGTCTAACCCTAGTAACCCTAAGTCTAAACCCTAAGTCTAAACCCTAAGTCTAAACCCTAAGTCTAAACCCTAAGTCTAAACCCTAAGTCTAAACCCTAAGTCTAAACCCTAAGTCAGGTTTTGCACAGCAGTACTATTCCTTAAAAAAAATAGTAAAATAAATTTCTTTTTTCTGTATTGAAGGATTTAAATGTGCAAAACACATTAAACCTGCAAGATATTAACTTTAAGAAAAGTTCTATGAGCCTATACTCCAATTGTCTTACAACCATGAGGTCACATTTTAGAACTATAATTTAAGGGGCCATGTACAAATATATGTGGAACATAACCTCCTATCACCTGGCATCCACATGAGGTCATTTAATGCCACATGTTAGTTGTAGACTAGAAAACATTACAGGGGACAACCAAAATGGATGATTACAGAACCCAAAGTTCCCATGGAAACATCTGATCTAAACAGTATTCTGATAATAAAAAAGTAGTGGTAGAGGGTTAGCGTGCCACTACTTGCATAATTACCTAACCCTTCAAGAAGACACCTCACAAAGATGTCAAACTGAAATAAATGACCATCTCACAACCCAAAATTGTCCATATATACAACTCCAAGATGGGTGTAATTGACCTTATGAGTTTCTACCACACAAGTGGCAAAAAATGGAAATTGAGGGTACTAATTAAGGATCTTGCTATAGCCAATAGCTGGCTGTTGTACTGCAAAGACCAATGCGTGACACACAAAGAAGAGCATCATGCTTTCTTGCATGGAAGCTGCGAAAATGGTCTTGGTTTAGCTTGCTAACTGACAGAGTGGGATTTGACCCAGACATTTTACTGCAATGGAAAAAGCGCCCAGTAAAGGCATTGCTCCATGTCTCAGTCCATGAAAGGGCTAATGACCATATGCCAAAGGCAGCAAACTTGAAGGATGCAATGTGGTGCTGAGTAAAAGCACATCAGAAAAAATTTGAGTGGTATTTTATTTGCAAGGTCCTCTGCTTACAGGCAGATTGCAATTGTTACAAAGCTGTTTACACATAAGTGTAAGCATGATCCCATAAGGGGAAAAATAGTTTGAAGTAGATTAAACTAAACATTTCAAATTAACTGTTTAGAACAGCAACAATGCAATTCACTTTGAGGGATTTTACATTTTAGGGACATGTGTCTTCCTGTACCAATTAGCAGTACATTGAATGGGCTACATGGTGGAAACAGTCGCAACTAATGTGTAGTATTTTGTTTTTGAACTCAGAAATAATGCTAAAGAAAATGTTTTGGAATTAATCAATAAATTGATGTTTTTTACATTTAAAATGAATGTTCTCATATGTGGACATAATTATATATATTTTTTCAGCAACTAAATCATGTAAAAAGAATTTTATATGTGGGCTGATTGGGACCTAATGATTGCAAAAATAAAAGAATTTAATAATACGTGCCATGCAAGAGCTCAGGTCTTAGGAGGTTAAAGCTGTTTAGCAGATCTTTAAGCTGAAGATTTCCTAACATTCATTCCTTTTGCAGTTAGAAGCAGTGGAGCTGTAGAATTGAAGACAGAATACCAGTTGGTGTGTATGTTGCTGTGTGTGTGAGGCTATTCCTCATAGAAGACTGGACTGCATTTAAGACTCCCGAGTCACCTTTCCCACGTGCTGTTCCTATAGGCGGAACCTGGGAAGGCTGATACGTACCGGGCCCCTGGTTTCAAAAACACGCTATCCGTTAACACCGCAAGGTGGAACTAGCATGCCCAGGAAGCAGAAGAGTTCTCCGTTGATTCTCTGGTCTGTGTTGAATGCTGGCAGTCTGCAAATAAACTGACTCACCTTAGCTACCATGTGCAGAGTGAATTGCACACCAGCAGATCTCCACCAGGTTGTTGCAGGCTCCCATGTTCTAGTGTCAGCAATCATCCCAAGGAAGGAGAACCTGGACCAGCCACAGTAAACTGCTGCCTTCCAGGTCTCCACACACTTCATGGGATTCAAACCATCACCCCTAAAATGAGAGCAAAGAGCCATTCTAGTGCCATCATACACCGCAAGACCTCTAGAATGCTCAGCTTATATAGTCCAAGAAAAGAAGACTTAACCAAAGCTGCCACCATTGGATCAAACTTAGCAGGCAGCAGTTCAACAATACACACCTCATTCTGACTCATGGTGCCGATTTTCTACATGTTTGCAATCTCATTCTAATCCATCCAGTTTGACAGAGGAGCTCATGCTAATCACAATAGTGTATGGTTTGTTAGGGATTGCAATAAAATCAGCTGAACTAGAAGCTGAAATCTGCACCCCCACCATGCAATGCATTCTGGGTAATGCTGATGGCAATTTTAAAGTCCATTTCTGATGTTCATAACAGCGTTAACATATATGTCTGGCATAGCAGAAGCTCAGAGATGAGATTGAGATTCAGACTTAGAAAGAGTTAGAAGAAAAATAAAATGAAATGAAAAAGCAGACTTTCACAACTAAATCTTAATCTTCAGTTGCATTCCTGCAAAAGTTCTTCATCCAACAGAAGCTCAGATATTAGATTTTAAAGCTGAACTGTGATTTCTTTCCAAAGAAGTGAATTTAAATAGAAGTAAAAGGAAAAAATATATTTTTTAATGACTTTTAAAGCCAATTCCTCCTGGGCAGAGCACAAGGCAAAATCCTTCATCCAACAGAAACTCATGAGATTTTAAAGCTGAGCTGTGATTTTTGTCTTCAAAACAGAGTGTGAAGACAAATAAACGAAATAAAATATGGTTAACACTCAGGGATGAACCCAGTGTTTCCAGAAAGCAGGAGATTGAACTGGACCTTCAGCTCAACCGTCTGCTGCCAGTTTGATTGTTAATTGTGTTTATTTCTATTTGAATGTTCAGTCTATGCAGCTACAATGAATTAGTAACACAGATGCTTTTTATTTGTTCTCCAATGACAAACTGTGGCAGCAGCTGAGCATAAAGTGAAAGACAGCGAGGCCAATTCAAACGTCACTATGACGACGCCATTGAGGAACAAAGATGAATCTCTGAGGCGAATGTTGTACAGGGGAAAATACGATTGTGTTTTTATTTTTACTTTTGTTGTGCTTTGCATGCTTGGGGTTTGTCTTTTCTTTTTTCCCCTTTAACAATCCAAACGCACTGGACTGAAGGTGCTTGTCTAGGGAGGCGGAGCGCACTAATTGGCCGCCGATACAAGTGTCAGCAGAGGCTAATTAAAGCCAAAATAAAAGGAGCCTGGATGGCATGGGGGGAGAAGGAAAACAACCAGTTTCTGTAGGCTACAGAAACTGACACTGAAACTGAAACTGACTGTGACATCAGCAAGGAGGTGGTGGAGTCATTTTTTGGGCCAAACTCTTGGGGAGAGAGAGAGCTGGTCGACCCCTACAGAGTCCCTGAAGGTGTGAAAATGACCTCAGCAAAGTATATTAACTTTCTGACTGATCATTTTCTTTCATGGTTCAAAAAGAAGAGCCGTGCCTTCAGTAGCAAAATAATCTTCATGCAATGCACCATCTCATGCTGCAAGGAATACCACTGTGTCATTGGCTGCTATGGGCATGAAAGCGGAGAAACTCATGGTGTTGTCACCATCCTCCTCTGACCTCTGACCTCAACCCTATTGAGAACCTTTGCAGTTTCCTCAAGCAAAAGATCTGAGGGTGGAATGCAGTTCAGCTCTGGGGAGGTTTTCTGACATCCTGCAAAGAAATTCAAGCAGAAACTTTCCACAAACTCACAAGTTCAATGGATCAAGAATTGTGCTGTGATATCAAAGACGGGCTCCTATGTTAACATTTAACTCGGTCTGTTAAGATGTTTTTGATTGAAATAACTTTTGATTTTAGTACATGTGACCACTCAATGCTGCACATTCAAAGAATGACCTTTTGCAGTTTAGAAACTCAAAATGAAGATCGGAGCCAGGAACCTAAGGGTTAAACAACCTGATAAAGAAGGTTAGTTCTGTTCTGGGGACAACTGTGGAACTTCTGGAGATGACGATGCAAAGAACGATTCTTCATAACATCAAGTTAATTCTGGACAACCCTGATCATCCTCTTGACACTGTCTTGGGAAAACGTTTCTTCAGTCAGAGGCTTCTTCAAATTAATAGACTGCTGCAAGAGTTCTTCCCTGCCAAAAGCCATCACTATCTGCAATAACAATTAATTCATATTAATTTGAATTAGTATGATCCTTCCAGTATTAAAGTATTTTTGACATTAATAAGTAAGTTGAATAGACTTGACATAATGCCTAAAAATAGAGTTGTATGCAGTTAAGCTACAGTAAGCTAAACAGGCTAAACGTGTGACTATAAAAAAATAACCCTGTGTCATATGCCACGGTAACAAATCAATCTTCTTCATAGTTTGTGGATGTTTTACCCATGTTTAGTTTGGGTAAATTAATAGTTTTGTTATTCAAGGCCAACATTCAATGTAATTATGACTTCAGTGCATTTTGATGAAATCACAATTTTAGTATGCCGTGTCAACAGTGTGTGCTCCAGTCCGACACCCCTAAGAAGAAAAATCTAAGCTAACCCTGTCTAACCCTTTCAAGCAGATTAAAACCCAAATTTATTCCAGTTTTGAACATTTTGGATGTTTAATAATAATCAAAGTTTACCTGATAGTGCATGCTCAGTCTCATTAAGGTAGTGAAACCAAAGTGGTTGTTAATGAGATTGAGCATGCTTGCTTTCAAGTAAAATTGGCTGACAAGGATATTACATGAATTCTAAAATAAATGCTGAGATATTTACCATGGCAAAAGAAAGCTTGCTCATAGAATAGTTTCTGATATGTGACAGAGCTTGAAAATAAATGGATAAACACACAAGAAGAATTTAAAATTTTGTTCTGGATTCAATGGGAAGCCAGTGAATAGAAGCCAAAATAAGAAAATGATCTTTTATTTTCATTAGAACTCTTGCTGCAGAATTTTAGATAATTTTTTACCTACATTTTCAGACTTTCTAATAGTAAGGAATTACATTTGGTCCACCATCGAAGTAAACTGGTTTTTCTAGCTCCAGTGATAGGTAGGATATTTCTAATTTTGGAAATTTTCCAGAGATTAAAAAATATGGGATGTAAGTGACATGTCCTGGACTAGAAAAACACCAAGATTCTTTACCTTATTACCAGAAGCCAATTTAATGCCATCCAAAGTAGATGACTGACAAATTTTAAAGTCATCTAAAGTTGGTGCTGAGACGGAACTTCATTGGAATCAGTTTGGCTATGAGACTGAACATGCTGGACTTGAGGTAAATTTAGATGAGAAAGGTCATTAATCTTCCATTGTATTATGGAAATCACAAGTGATTAAAATGATTTGTGTACAGAAACTAGTGTTACATGCCTCTGATGGCTGATGTGGCTGACTAAACCTAAAATGAGTCAAAACAGAATAAGAGTAAAACAGCAGTTTGTTAAAAAAAAGTTTGCATCTGAAGACAGTGACATATTTTAATGATTTTATAAAACAACCATATAAAAACAGCCCATAAAAACGCATGCACTTTCAGTGTAAATTCCTTTGGAAATATATAGGAAATTTATACAAGTTTAAACCTTAACAGTGACTTCATTCAGTTAGGTGATTCACAACAAATATACTTGGCTGCATAGACACATTGACAATATTATTGCCTACATGGAAAATAAATTGAAAAGTAAAAAATAAAAATCAAGTTGATTTTAATTCTTACAGGGGCTTTTGCTGAAACTACACTATAAAAATGTGATGGAGGTCAGCTTCCACTTTTCATTTCACTACATTAAAGAACTTTGCAGTAGTGAATAAAGTGAGCATTCCCATTAAAAATACATTCTGATTATTACTGACAAAAAAACTCACTGATAGAATGATGAAAAAAGCCTGAGTTAAGAGAAACGTGGAGTCATAATAATAAGCCTGAGGAAACAGTTCACTGATTCACTATTTTACAGAAGTAAACATAAAAAAATATGTACAAAAGCATTATTTTATGTAAAAAAAATCCATGTTGCATTTTTCTATTTATCTTATTAAACAATTTACAAAGTTGCTGGTGGGAAAAACTGAAAAAAAAAGTTGTAAATGAGGTACTGCAGGTGCTGAGCCTGAGTCCATACTGGATTAAACCAGACAGCTCTACATCACCAAGTGTCACGGTTCACGTGAGAAGTGACATCTTACTGTCTAAACTCTTAAATAAGGAACATGATCACATTAAGTCTGAATACAAAGACAAGAGTGAGGGAAGTCAAAAATAAGATCCAGTGTCATTTGCTGGGAGGAATTGGAGGCAGCATAAAGGGTCAATTATGTCCACTTCAAGCTTTAGGATAGTAACAACATTTTGTTGAGAGCCGTAGAGTCTAATGGAGCAATAAGTCCTTCGTATTTTCTTTTTCTGACAGGGTTCACAGGTTGAGGACCCTGTCACTGTTACTGAGATCATGAAATGAAGAGACTGAAACACAGTGCTTCAAACAGCTTCATGACAGGGAACCCTAATCAGCCTAAGGCATTTACTGAGTTGCCGAGTCTAGGACTGTTGCTGTAGAACCAAGCAGCTCCTGTTATGTCTTACGGTTGCTCCAGTTCTGCTCAGGCGTACTCTTGTGGTCTGATGAGTAGTCAAATGGTGAGTGAGACTCACAAGGTGAGCGTTCATCTCGAGGAGAACGTGTTCCACTTGCTGACGCTCTCTGATCTGTTTGCCAGTCTGAATGGTAGCGGTAGGAAGAACGGTAGTCTGAATGAGAAAGCTCCTTCACCTCCTGTCGATGGTCTCTGTTGGTGCGGAATTCCTCCAGTTTCCTATGCTTGTTGTCGTTATAATACCTGAAACACATCAGAATCAGTTGGGTAAAACTGGAGCAGATAATAGCATAGAAACACTGATAACTAAAGACAGATGCATATGTGACTATGATTTCTCAATCAGTTAACATTTACAAACTAAATTGTTTTAAAAACAAATGCTAAGTGGGGTGTATAAACTGACCACATACTTTTATGATCACAAATATTGTTTTGATGGTAGTTCAAGCTGCTTAAGTAGGTGCACATTTATTCCCACTCATCAAAAAGCAAAATGGAAGTAGTTAAAATTCAACTCAAATCACCGTCAGGGAGGATTGTAGCAGGAGGAAGACAGCACGACTACTTCCTCCAAAACGGACAGGGATGAGAAAAGCTAAAACTAGAACACAACAAGAATATTTGGGAATATTCTTCAACTGAAGTACAATTCAGTTGAAGAATTATTTTAATTTCTATCATTTTTTTAATGCAAACCTGAGAAGTAGCTTAGGTTGATGTCTTCAGAGTATTTTAAGTTTTTGAGTTACTGTTTTTGGTGGTTTTATAAGCTGGAAGCACAAATTATGTAACTATGTAATTATGGCAGAAGTTGAAGCTCGTTCAGGCTGAGTCATAGAGCGTTGTTGCCATAAAAGTCAGCAAACAACACAGAAAACGAATTACTAGGTTTATTAGTAATAGTTGTTAAGAAAAAAAGTCACCTGAGGAGTCTGAACATTTGATAAATATAGTGACAATGTAGATAAGTTGAAAAATTTTTTTATTTTGTCCAGATCACGGCCACTCATCCCCACACTTGGCTGTGCCTCTTGGATCCACCCACTTTGTTAGAAATGCTTGAAAACTATTAAAAATAAATAAATCTTACCATTTTTGGAACTAGTTATGTTTTCCAGAAGTTAGAAAGCACTTGTACATGTACAGAATAATCACTGTCCTCCAGGGCCTAAATATGACAGACCGTCACTGTGTCAACAGAGCGGCTGCCCCAAGATATGTCTATTTAATAGTCAGGCAAGGCCAATTGCCTGATAAAGGCCAATTATATATAAATAAAAAAGGCAAATAATGGTCAATTTGTTATTCTACAAACAAATTCTTAACTTTAAAGTTAAGAAAGATAAGAAATGTCTCCTTGTGTGAATGTTCATGCGTACCTGTCCTGTCTGTCTCGGCTGTCTGCCTTATAGTGGTCTCTGTGGTCTTTCCCATTGCTGAAAGAAGAGTACGGCCTTTTCCTGGAGTCTACCACACTGGTCTTCTTGTGGTACTCAGAGCCATGTCTGTCTTTATTGCTGCTGCTTTCAGAGTATCTACCTGAAGGCTGATGTCTGTCTGAGCAGTAGCTATCTCTGCTGCTGTCATCTTGGTGGGAGCTGTCCTTCAGTCTTTCAACATCTATGCACAAAAAACATACCCAAAATGAATCAACGGTGGCTTCTTGATTTTATTATATGTTCAGAAGACACTTACCTGCATGCTTATAGCCTTGAGTGTTTATAGTTCTAGTGTTCTGCTCCACAGTCTAAAGACACAATAGTCATATTCTATTAAAATGAGAATACCCTGGCATAGATTCTCAGTTATCTAAGACATGACAATAAATACTTAGGACATTAGAATACTTTTCTTGTTCCTTCAACATGATTTACCTTGCATCCAAAAGTCTTCTTCAAGTTCTGAAAATGGCTGGAAGTAACATACTTCTTAAAGACAAAGAAAACTCGTTTGGCAACAGCATTGTGCAGATTTTTGACAGGGAAGGAATTTGTGAGATGAGTGAGAGAAACCATCAAAACAAAAACTAAGAGCAGAAGGCCTCAGATTTCATGTTTATAACACCTGCTGTACAGCATTGACTTAATAGTATCATTGCTCTGAATTCAACATATAATAATAATGATAATATAAGAAAAATTATAATAATAATTAAAGCTGCAAGCAGCCTCAAACGGCACTCAAAGCTTAGTGCCGCTCCGGCCTCCCGGCAACCGCGGGAGCTCCAGCAACGCCTTCCGCTCACCACTGTAAACGGTCTTGTGCACTTCCTGCACCCGTGCGCTAGGTGATACACATCGATGTGTTCAGCAGTGCTTCCTGACGATGCACAAAAAATCTGGTGCAGATCAGCTGATGTAGTGAGGACATATAGCTGACGGAATAACCTAGGGGGCGCAGTGGAGTCAAATTGCAATTTAATGCTATTGGGCTCTTTAAATGACTGAGTTTTGTGAACCTCTAAAGTTTGGTGCAAATCAGATGATGCATTTGATTTAGAAACAACTGTATGTATACGGCGAGGGATTGAGTAACGCCCACACGGTTCAGCCAGCAGCCAGCATTGACAGAAGTCATCATGTCATTGTATGTCACTTGGCACAGGATTAAACCTATATAAATCATAAAGTAAAAGTAAGACATCCAACAGAAAAAAAACAAAAAACAGGTGACTTCCTGTTGGAAGGGGGTGGGGATAAGGTGATGTTATCAATTGGCCATGTAAATGTAATGAGGGCTAGTTTGCAATGATATAGAAAGTCTGATGAAGCTGTGACCTTGCATGTAGAAGTTATTGCACCTTGATGTTTCATGGCACAGTTAGATTTTGACACTATGATGTCACTACGCCCACATGCTTTAATGTATGAAAAATCCGAGGATAACTTTTGATCTTCAATGCCTCAAGACTGTGCTCACTGATTCTGAAATCTGTGTCAAAAGCTGTAGGACGAGTTCAATCAGATACGACGTGAAAAAAAGACGAGGTGGCGGCTCTGATCCAAAATGGGCGACTTCCTGTTGGGCTTGAACCATGGCTCCAAGAGACTTTTTTTTGTAGGTCCTGATACGATATTCTTGTATACCAAATTTCATAATTGTCGGTCAAAGTATGGTTGGGGCTGATTTTTAAAATATTCTAGGGGGCGGTGTGGAGGAATTAGGTCACACCCACCAAATATTGGACTGCATTCCTGTCAAGGACAAGGATCGATCTCAGTGAGTTTGGTGTAGCTTGGTGTAGAGCCAAACGTATGGCAACGCCGTCACCTGTCATTTTGCTGCGCTACCATTGCCACGCCCTCCAACGAAAACTCTTTGTGCTTTAAAGTAAGTGAGACCAACTAATTATCTAAAAGAAAAACTAAAACACTTAGTTTTTTAGTTTTTATTCCTTAGAAACTGTGGAGTACTCATTACTTTTACAAAGTTAGAGCACACTTATAAAGTCTAGAGCAGTGGTTCTCAAATGGGGGTACGCGTACCCCTGGGGGTACGTGGAGGTACTGCAGGGGGTACGTGAAGCTTTTCAAAATATCTTTAAAAAATCAGTAGGCTCCTCATAATAAGTCTTGGGAAAAATTATTTTGTAAAAAGTTCGATAAAATATAAATGTGTGTTCATGCACTGAATTTTATATTCAGTATTTAGTTTCAATATTCTAGAGATCTAGCACCCTGAGCTGGGACAGAAAGCTTTGGAGCAGCTGCTACCCTTTGCATCCACATATTTATGTGAGGCCTCCTTCTCAGCAATGATGCTGATCAAAACAAAGCAAAGAAACAGACTGTGCCTGGAGAAGAGCTTGATCACTGCAGTTGCCTCCCTGCCACCAAGAATGACAAAGATCCTCAGTGAAGTGCAAGCCCATATTTCTCACTAAAATGTACTGAGTAATTTTTTTCCTGTTCATAAATCACTGCCTGTTACATACTGTTCAAATCAAATCAAATGTTCAATGCAAAGTGATTAAAGTGCAATCTTCTTTTTTTTTATCCTAAAAGAGGTAACGTTTATTTTTTTTGTGAGCAAATCTTTATTTATTAAGTTAATTTATTTTGTAAACAAAATATTATTTATTAAGTTAATTTATTTTGTAAACAAAATATTATTTATTTATAATTAAGTTAGAGATTTATTTCTGTGAACACATTTTAGTTATTTATGTATATATTTAATTTTGTACCATTACAGAGACCAATATAAATTAGCAGCGTTTTGCATATTTCAGTTTTGACTGGTTTTATACCTTCCTGGTGGTCACCGTCTTCTGTTTTTCTTTTTTGTTTAACCATGCAATGTTTGCAATATGGATGTATTTGTCAGGTTCACTGATATAAGTTGTTTGGCTTTAATAAATCAGACAGTGATTTTACAGCACTGTACCTCTTTTTAATTCCAAAAATGTTTTGCCCGTGTCAGGGGGTACTTGACTAAAAATATATTTTTAAGGGGGTACATCACTGAAAAAAGTTTGAGAACCACTGGTCTAGAGAATACTTACTTATACTTGTCTACCAACCCTGAATAGGAGTATCTAGTTTATTTACTTTGTATCAACATTAATAGCTTTTTCTTCTTTTGCTCTTTTCTTTGGTTTGTTATTTTGTTTGTATTTCCTTTTAATTTCTGTAAAGCACTTTGTATTGCTTTGTTGCTGAAAATGTGCTATATAAATAAAATTACCTTTACCTTACCTTACATGTCATCTGACACAAGATCATGTTAATTAGCTCAAGGGGGTCAGATATGGAGCTTTCCAAGTAAAAATAGTCACTTCCTGTTCTGAGGGGGCAGGGCTTAGATGACATCAGACTATAATGACATAGGATCATCAAACATCCAACCAGCATCACTCATGCCAAATTTGGTGCCAATTAACCTTTTTATGTGAAAGTTCTAACACTTCACTTGCTTTGACGAGTACGCCAACTTCGCAGCACTCCCTGAACATATACGAAAACTAAATTTTTTTTCATAACTTTTAAAGCCCCACCCCTTATCTGCATCCTGACCAAAAATGAAGCCGATAGTTTGACATCCCTAGGACGAGTTCGTTAAAGTTCAACGTGAGTCAAATTTAAAAATCACCAAAATTTGACTTTTGACCTAAAATGGTCACCTTTGTATACATTTTAGGGGATACCTCCAAGAGACTTTTTTTCTTGATTTGGGGGGATCTACGCATGTACCGAGTTTCAGATCTCTACAACTTACGGTTTGTCCCATCTCACATTAGGGGGCGCTGTAGAGCACTTTGGGCACACCCACTTACGATTCCACTGGAATCTGAAAATGTTAGTTGTGTGACAATTTAGAGTAAAGTGTAGTGAGTTTTTGAATATACTAAAGCCTCCAAAAAGCCAATTCATTTGACAAAAGCATAATAAGAAATGGAGCAATTACAATAAACCTTCGCAGTGCTTTCACTGCTAGGGCCTAATGACAATAAGTATTTACAAAGGGCTTTCAAACAAAGCACTGCACATTTACAACGAGATAAAAACTAAGTAAAACAATGCAAATAAACCAATGAAACTAGACAATAGGATTCAAAACAGACAGGATTGAGTGAACAAGTGTTTCTTAAATTTGATTTAAAAATCTCCACAGAACATGTCTGTGCAATTAAGTCTGTTACTTCCAACCATGCTCAGACCAAAACAGGTCATTTGGATGACAGGTGAAAAATCTTTAATAAGAGAGATCCTGTTACCTCTTTTTTTAAGCATTTAATGTTAAGAGGAGAAGAATAAGGTTAAATTCAATAATTTTACATACTTGGGCATTTTCTTGTCTTTTCTTGATTGCGTGCTTATAGAGTTTGTGTAGTTTTCTTGCATCAAACTCTGTGAATTTAGAGACAAATATCCACAGGTTCCTGTAAAACAAAATGAATGTGATGTGGTTCAATGACTTTAACCACTTTGGTCAGAATCTGTAACATACTATCAATTAACTCTTGTCCCTGCATTGAAATTTATCATAGTATTTTGATTTGAGAAAATCAACAGATGCAATGTAAAAACTAACTTTCTCCATTGCTTGATCTGATCAGGATTCGAATACTCCTTCAAACACTGAGTGATGTGGTCCCCAATCTTTATGAGACATTGTCTGGTGTGCTCCAGCTGCTCGCGCTCTGACAGTCCTTTCTCTGGTCTGTCCAACTGCTTCAGGGCAGCTTTGACTGGACGCATTCTCTCTTTACACTGCAACATTAAACAGACACTTTGTTCAAGTCAGAAACACAGGCACAATCATATACATGTCAAATCAAAGCTTTTTAAGCCAAATCTACTCTGTTAGACTTTTGTCTTGAATCTGCTTCATTCTGTTTAAAGCTCTGTTTGGTTGGGGCGTGCTGTGGTGGCATAGGGGACAGCGTGGCTCACGTTTGGAGGCCTTGAGTCCTCGGTGCGATTGTCCCGGGTTCGATTCCCGGACCCGGCGATATTTGCCGCATGTCTACCCCCTCTCCTGTCAGCCTACTTTCATATAAGGGACCCACAAAAGATCCCCTGGAGGGGAAAAAAAACAAACAAACAAAAAAACGCTCTGTTTGGTTAACATGAAATAAGCACTAGGATTATTTGGATGTGACTGTGAGCAGCAACTGCTTGTGTCTTTATGAATGTTCCACGAAACCTATATTATTATTGGAACTCAAAAAACTGAGAAAAGTCACAAAGGCAACCATTTTGTTTTTCTTTCTTTTCCTGCAGACTAGTCACTGAAAGGCTTTCAATTCTTTGCCTTCACTGTGCACAAATGTTGAATAAGTTGATGGAATAATGACACCTGTAAACTTGTATAACAAAAGGTTCTGTCTATATGCTGTTACAGGAAAGTATATTTAGGCAAGGCTTTAGAGAGGGACCAATTTGGTTAAAAGTTTCTAATTAGCACGACTGAAAAATATTTGGGGTTGCACCAGTTGAAGGAAATGTGTGAATAGTGAATAGTCCAGTTCTTTTTACTCTGTTCACCCTCTTACCTCCTGTTAGAGGAGTGGACTATCCTCTAACAGGGTTCTAAACTTTGCAGATGATACTACTATAATGGGTCTGATAAACAATTATGAGATGCTGCACAGAGAGGAGATCCATATGGTTATTGTTTTGGGTAAAAAGAAACAAGAGTTTCCGGCTTGTGTTTTGAATGGTTATAATAAATGAATTTTTGACTATTTGAAAGTGTCTGTGGACTTTCAAGATTTATATTTGAGTACCCCTGCTCTAGACTTTAGAGCAGGGGTCTCAAACTCCAGTTCTCGAGGGCCGCTGTACTACAGTTTTGAGATGTGCTACAGGTACAAAACACTGGAATGAAATGGCTTAATTACCTCCTCCTTGTGTAGATCAGTTCTCCCAGCCTTGCTAATGACCTAATTATTCTATTCAGGTGTGGTGCAGCAGAGGCACATCTAAAAGTTGCAGGACTGCAGCCCTCGAGGACTGGAGTTTAAGACCCCTGCTCTAGAGGAACAATAAATATAACATTTAAAATAACAAATGTGTGCTTAAAAATATTTTATCATTCAAATTAAAGCAGTTTCTATATACAGCCAAATAGCATCAATGTGAAAAGTTATACATTATTTAATTTTAATAAGTACTCATGGAATGGAGAGATGAAAAATGAAAAAGAGTTGGACACCCCTGCATTTGGCCCTAAGTGCAGGATAAGCTACTCACTGATAATAAAGAACAGGTGAACTTACAAAAACGCAGAACGGTTACTTACGGAGGAGATAAGTTGGATTGAAAAAAGTAACATTGTCTCTTAAAGACAGACAAAAAATAGAGGTGTTTGAGCGTTTGGGATAAGAAAGAGAAAATAAAGAAAATGCATCATAAATGTACTGACAAAATTTTGCCTGATATGCTGAATCAGAAATTAAGACAATACACAAGCAAACTATTTTTTCTTCAAGTGCATCAAAACAAATTTTCTTTTGCACCTTACTCTCAGGTCTCTTGTGTTGGACAGCAACGTTTCTGGCACCCTATTGTCAGAGATTTCTACTCGTGTCCTCCCCAACTACTCTAGGAGGCGAAGAGATGACTGCAGCAGATTAGAGGTGTGCCCATCGGCCACCGATCATAATCGGCTGATTTCAATGAAAAAGTGTATGATTGGTGATCGCTGATCACTGTTTCTTGTTGCCGATAATAAAAACCGATCACTTGCATCTCATATTTTGTAGCCTGGAGAAGCCAGTGTATCTTCCCCTTTCTTTCACACTGAATAAGCTTGAAGCAGCAAATAAACAACGTCATGTGGAACTTTAAACGTTCTGAGAGTGAATGGGGAAGTTTGCGTATTGCGACACAAAATACCTCAGGGGTGAAGCACGTCAAAATGCATCAACACAAAAAATTTTATATGACATTTAAAAAACAAGCACTTGACGGAATATGGTTATTTCAAGGCTCAATGAGATAAAAAAGACATCCGGAGTGGTCAGTTAGCATTTAAAGCAGCTCACAATTGCCAACACTCACCCGAATCAGCATGACAGTCAGAACAGCAAGCTAAGCAAATAACCCAAAAATAATTTCATTCTTCGAGCTAGCGTTGTAGAAGGTTGTGTTGTGCTCTTGCTTTTAGGCTGCTGCTACACACTACTGAGATGTAATATTTCACAGATGTAGCACCATTCGCGCTCCACCTGACAGTGAACTCTCACATTAAACATCTCCTTAAAGCTGCAGCAGGTAACATAAAAAGGTTTTAACATATATATGAAAACTTTTGCTGTCCTAACATGAGATAATCTATGGAAAAAAAATCTCTGCCTCCTCCATGTATTCTGCAGAATTAAACGCTCTGTCAGAAACAATCAATCAGAGCCAGCACAAAGCAGCTAGCCAAGCTATCGGGCTTTGATCTAGTAACTTAGGAATGTTTATTTTAATGCAACCTGCATTTGACTTTGAATGAATGTTTCCTTTTTTACTTGACAATATTTGATATATGCAGTGCTGAGATTTTCTTTATTGATTTCACAAAGACATGTCGTTCCAGTGTCTTTGTGACTGTGTGCTAGCTTGCAGTAACTATTGTAACCTCTTCTTCAATCTGTTTCTGGATCATGTGTCTCTCATCCTCTTTTTCTGGTAAATCCCCCAGAACAGTTCATTCTCCTTCATTCTCCTGCCCTGTACCTGCTGCCGCAGTCAAACTTGTGGTGGCAAACAAAGTTGCACCCATATGGAGGCTTTTAAGCATTTTTTCTGTGGCCCCTTGCATTTTGAGGTTTACCTGTTTAAACTCAGTTCTCTCCAACCCTGGTCGGCTCAAATAGCAAAAATTTGCTAACCTTACTCAAAAGGGAGGGCAGGTTGAGAAATGTCATTCGATTAGCCCGCTGTTTTTCAAGAAAAGCAACCAATGGACTCTTGCAGTTGATAAAAGTTATTTGTAATGCTCTTTTTTGGTTATGACGGCCCTGGCCCGGGTTATAAGTGGGCGTTGGTCTATCGGTACACCAGATGGGAAATTGTGCAGTAAAATTCCACTACCGCTGGATTTAACTGTGGAGGAAACAGCAGTAGTAGCGGTTACATTAGTAGTAGCAGGGGACACAGAAGCAGTAGTACAGAATAGCATACATGCTGTCAAAATAGCATGTATGCTATTCTGACAGCATATGATGATCGACAGAACACCTGTCTAGTGCTTAGTGCAGCAAATAGTGCGGCTGTTCACACCATCATTTATCCAACGCCTTTTCTTTTTGTTACATCTTTTATCATTTAAAATGAGTACATAAACTATCACCACTGTTTCTACATCGTCATCCGTGTTTTGTTTATCCTAAATTCACTTATGGTATGTTGGGGATTTTCTTCTGGAACAGGGGATTTTAGTGGAATCGGTTCTTGTGTGGTGTGTCGCTCCTGCTGTGTGGCTGGACACACGAACTGATGGAACCTGTTGGACTTTTATCGGCTCCTCTGTGGGCACAGAGGTTTGGAAAATCGGCCGACATTTCTGAAATCGTGCCGTGTGAACCAGACTTAAGACTCATAAGCTCTACTAAGCTTTTTCAGTCATTTTGAGAGGTCAAAATGACTGGAAAAGCGCTATATAAGTTCAGTCCATTTACCATTTACTCCTCCCTTCTCCTCTCCTCTCGACCACTGCCCTAACACTGTCTGACTCTGGTCGCTATGGCAATGTTTACATATCCCTTCAAAATAAGATACAGATGCGCCACAAAAACAAACATTTTACTTTCATGAAAATTGTAACTCTTGATAGCAGCAAATTAATGGGAGCCCTGAGCTTGTTTATCTTCAACGATTGATGGGAATGATGGAAGACAATGACACCCGAGGTGTTGCTTATGCTGCCTGGTCTCTACTTGGCGAAGCAGTTTGAAGGCTTCATTCCCTCATTAGCGAACCGGTCACGGCACATCATACAGAGCTTGGTATGTGGGAATCACCCACAGGGATAAATTCATTCTCCTGTCTCTTCTCTGGGTCTTTTCCTTTCCCAAAGAAACTTTCCAAAGACATCTGATCTGTTTCTTACTCATTTTACTGCTTGTGGGCTCAATGTAGGTGCGCAAGACGTAACTGAGAGAATCCGGTTAAAGGGTTTTCAAAAATAAAAGATCCTTCAGACTCAAATAATACATAAAACGGAAATATTTAATTATTTCTTGTGCGGCCCGGTTCCAATTGGTCCACGGCCCGGGATTTGGGGACCACTGCTCTAGACGACTCTTGCAGGTAAAAAAATCAGATAACCCCTAAAGAACAATACTACTGATGTATTTGGAGAAAATTACAATTGATCACCTAAAAAAAATAGATGATCAATTTTACAAATTTTTTTTCCTACCTTTTTTTTATTCCTTAAGAAAATAAAAAAAATTGGAAAAAAATCCTGACACAAAGGATCATAATTCATGCATGAAAGGGTTAAATTCAACTGTGACTTCAATAACTTCTCACAATAAGTTATGTCTGTTTAGTAATGTTGGCCATTTTTACAGAAATCTTAGAAGTTAAAAACAATTTACAGTTTATAAACCAAAAGTTCTGAGACATTACTGTGACCTAGTCTTATTTTCTAAATCCAGTTCATTTCTCGTTTTTAAAAGGACTTATGGGTTGACCCACTTGAATAAGAATATTGTGATAAGTCAAATCTACTATCCTATCCTCTTGTGTCAACACATGCTGTTTACTTCACTACTTCAGTATATATACGATGTGACTGAATAAGACTGAAGCACTGATCAACATACCACGCTGAAAGTTCTTTGGTCCAATTCCTCAGATTCCTCACATACTGGCACATTATCTGCAGTATATGCCTTCTGAACTGATAAGTTTGAAGCTCTCTTTGTCCTTTCTCGTACCTCGGTTTTTACTTCAATCTGATGAAAAGAATTTGGAATCAAAGTTAGAGAAAAAGGTAGACTTTTTAAACTTATGAACAAAAGGAAAAAAACATAGTTGTTCACTTTGTCTTTAGACAACTTTTACCACCTTTTCTCCATTGTCATCCTCCAGTTTCTGTACTGGCTCCTTACTCTCTTTAATGTCACAGCTTTCAGCCTCCTCTTTTTTTCCCTCTTTTTCTTCACAGTCTCTCTC
Organism: Xiphophorus maculatus; assembly: GCF_002775205.1. NCBI lineage: Eukaryota > Metazoa > Chordata > Actinopteri > Cyprinodontiformes > Poeciliidae > Xiphophorus > Xiphophorus maculatus. The sequence continues at coordinate 31,018 of NC_036450.1, forward strand.
CTCTGATGAAGAAGCTTGATGCTCATGATGCTCATCATAATCGTTCTTTCCCTTTAACTTGTCTTCTTGAACATGTTTGGTTGGAGCCCTTCCGGTTACCATCCTCTAAAACAGTAAACCATGTTACCATACCCAGAAAAACTAAGGTTTAAGGCAGTAAATAACAAAATAGGCAAATAGGATTCAAGTTTACCTTTTCTACATCAATTTCATTCTCATCATCGGATCTCTTGTCTGAAGTCAGATCTGAAGATGGGCTCTTGATCACATCATCCCCCTTTATTGACTTTAGAGTTTTGCCAATTTTCCTTCTTGGTTTCTTCTTCCGTGAATTAACCTAGACAACATACAAAAAGTTCATTTATCATTAAGACCTTTGAATAGGTCTTAATGTGGAAGAATAAATCGCCGAAAATGAGACCCACTGTTCCAGTTTGTTTCTGTGCTTCTCTTTTGGCCAGGTCTTTGCTCAGTAATTTGATGAGGTAGTCTGCTCTGGCTTGGAGCTGCTTGGCTTGTGGCTTCTTGTCAGGATCATCTGGTAGAAGCTGGATTACAGTTCATACAACACTGTTATTTTCATTAAAGATGCATTTATTTACAGATAGAGTTGAAACCACGATCTGACTAAAATTAGATTGGAAATATAACGATGGACTGTCACCTCCTTCATGAGTTTAACCCAAAGAATAGAATCTGTGAAAATGAACCTATTACCAAGATTTATCTTCTTGATCCAAGCCCTACTGGTAGAAATTACAAAAAAGCAATTTATAGAGTGGGATACAATGCTTTCCAAATTTACATCGCTAGCAAAAGAGCAGAAAATTTGATTTAAAACACTACAGCTCTCAAAAGAAAAAAGGGGGCATGAATGAATCCACATTTGAAGAATTACTTCTATTCTGCACAAATTAAATCGATAAACTTTTGTGATAAAAACTATAATGCTTGATGGAAGGACATTGAATTAGCTCTTAATGTGGATCCCCCTTTGTAGGCAGTATTGGGGAATAAAGATTTAGAACAGATTCTACTCAAAACTGAAAATCCTTGGTAAAATTCCAATTAAAATCTGGTCAAAAGTTAAATAGGAATATAAACTACATTATAGGGCTGGAACAATTCCTCGAGTGATTAGAGGACCTCGATTAGTAAAATTCCTCGAGGAAAATGTATCTGCCTTGAAGCTTCGTTAAGGTATCATTTATTATTTAGCGCACTGTGTTCTGGCTGAGTTATTACTTGCGTGGCCCAGAGCTCTCACTTCCGCCTGAGTTGTTGATGAAAGCTAAGCGATGAAAGCTAACGTCCAGTTTTCAAGTTCAGACTGGGAGGATTTTATTGATTGATGATAATGTCTGAGTTTTGTCATTTTTCGGGGAACTAATAAGCGTCCTTAAAATGACTGGCGCGATGTCTGGAGTATGGCAGCTTTTCTCCTCCCGGAGCTGCTGCCTAGTGGCCGGTGTTCAGAGAGAAGAAGAGTGCTGCAGGTGTATTTATACAGGTGAGTGGATAGACTGAACACTGCGGGAAGCTGCGCATTAGATGCTTAACAGAAGTTAAGCATCTAATACTTAACTTAGAACAAAAGGAACAAAACATAGTTGTTCACTTTGGTGAGACAAATGGTCTCACCCATTTGTTGAGACCATCCCGGTCTCAACAAATGGGTGACGGACGCATCGTGGCGGCATGTTGCTGGTAGATGTTTCTGTGTGTGATGAACGAAGGTGTCAAATCCCGTCGCTAACATAAACACAAAAGCTATAAATGTCCATAGGGTTAGGGTTAGCATTCGTCTATTAAATTGACTGAAGATAAATACATAAACTAAAAGCTGGAGTATAGACATTTTTTATAAGCGCATTTGTGAATTGAATATAACTTCAGATTTTTGTATAACTTTTCTTCAGTTTAACTTAGAAAGTGAGCTGTTATTGTTACAGGTCAATTTTCTAAACTACAGAAAATGTATTGTTAGGGAAGCTCAAATATGAAAAATTGGACTGCTGTTCATATGAGATAGTAATACTGCTGTTATGTTAGATTTACCAATGTTTTATTTTATCTTTTTTATCCGATTACTTGATTGATCTTAAGAATAATCGAGAGATTACTCGATTACTAAAATATTAGTTTACAACAGCCCTACTACATTATAACCTGAGAATTATAAAATGGTGTACTTATGACCCGGATTTTAAACCAAATAAAATATATATACCGGATTCTGTAATTGGTCATCTAAAGGTATAACAACACATTTCTCATTAATGGATAAACGGCAAATAAGAGTTTCAAACACTTGAAACAAGTTATAGCATGTAAAAACAGGATTTTTATAGATATCTACAGGTACTTCATTATCTTAATCAGGAAATTATTAGACATCTAGATGAGCAGGAATCAGTGCTTAATGAAATACTAATGGCATATCAGATCCATTCCAAAAAAAGGTATTATGTCATGGCTATACAAAGGACTTGTGAGCAAAAAAATACATTCAACTTCATATGTGAAAACAAAATGGGAAAAGGAAAGTAAAATGAAAATCACAAAAGAAGAATGGCACAGTTACTGCATGACAGTAACTGTCATGCAATAACTGTACAACTCATATCGTACATGACTACATATTGTAGTTCTTAGATTTTTTATAACACAGAAAAAAAAAGATTCTTGCACCAGTGGTGAGCCTAAGTGCTGCAGGCAATGTGGAAACAGAACCCAACCACTGGCATATATTTTCAGACTGTGGTGTTATTAGACAATATTGGATAGAAATACACAAAAAATATTGAAAATATCTTTAATATAAGAATACCTTTTAAATTCACCACCTTTATTCTGGGTAACACAGAATTTCTATCTGACAACACAAAATATCTGTATATTAACTAGAGCCTGTACAAAACTGTCACCAGATGCTGGCTCCTCCCTGACCTCCCTAGCCCTACCCACTGTAGAAGAATGGAGAGTGTATTAATGAAATCAGATGGAAAAATTAACATTCTCAATCTGTCTTCAACTGAACAAGTTCACTGTCCTATGGTCCACATGGGTGTCCAGTGTTAACCAAACACAATAGGCAAGAATGTTGGATTAATACTTAGAAAAAAGAGACGAATCGTCTTTCAGTAAGTGTAAATGTAAATGGTAAAGAGAACAAAATTTATAATTGATCACAGACTGGAAATGTGACCTTTAGGTGGAATCAAACTTTTGTAACCTCAATGACTCAAAAATAACAATAATAATAAAAAAAAGATATTTAATATACTTTTTTTGTTAAAGTATATCAGCTTCTGGCCGCCCCATTTATGTGCGTCAGTCTATCTGCCAGATGGCTACTTCTCACCTGGACATGAAGTCAAACTGAACAGTGTTTTTTTCTGTTCACATTGCTAACCTACCACAGTAACAATTATATTACTCAAATTTACATGCCACTTCATACTTTTTTCATACTTGCTAATTTCCACCCCTAGTTTGAACATATTAATTCTACATCTCCTCCCAGTTTATTATTTAGTTATTGCAATTAAGAATGCAATTAGCATTCCTAATTGTACCTTCTGAATTAATGCAATTTAACAAAAGGTTTGATGCAGTTCATTTTTGCATGTTAGACTAAGTTAGTCACCCTCTTGTTTTTTGCAGTTTCAGTTTATTTATAAAGAAAGTGTTTCCCACTAATTGGTTGTTATACTCCTAATTGGGCTGACTGAACTAAGTTCTGTTGGTTTTACATGTTTGACCAAGCTTCTGAAGCTATTGTTGTATTTATGTGTGCTGTCCTGATGCAGAGCTACCAAATAAATTTCAGTTATAAATCAATTCAGTCCTGTTTTTCTTTATCGGATTGGTATCAGCTGATGCTAAAGCTCAGATATCTGTATCGGTATCAGAAGTGAAAAACGTGGATCAGTTTTTCACTTCAGTAAGTGAAAATATCTCTAATTATCCCAGTGAATCCATAAGCTTGTTCTCATTCCCAAAAGATAAAACCAAGCAACGTATTAAGCACAAAAAACAGATGCCTTCCTTGTCTTTCTTCTCCAATAAAAATTCCAAATGTTAAAAATATATTTTAAAAAAAGAAAATTTGGAGGGAATATTTGTTTGTCAATACAGTAAAAGCACAGGCAACCTGACTGCTGGTTGAGCCAAAGTGCTTTTAAACAGATACCAGTTGCAATGGTTATCTACTGTTGTCTTGCTGTTTTACATTAGCCAGCATGTTGTCAGCATATTTCAACTGTTTATTACAGTTTGATGAAATGGGTTATGCTACCAAATTGACATTAACAAAAGATATATGTCTTAATGATCCAAAAGCATTACATGGAGGAAGAGGGAAAAAAGAAAACAGAAATCAAAAGTGCAGCAGGCTCAATGAGGCAATCTGAAGTGCAGAGACCGTGTCCTAAAAATAAAGCATGTTTGTTCAGCTGTTGCGCCATGCATGCTCAGTAGGAGGGATTGCTGTAACATTAATGCCTCAATGCAATCAACAGTCCACTATCATTTCATTTATGTCTAGGAGTGAATCTGCAGGTCAGCAATTCAAAGCTATTGGGTAGGTTTCCCAAGCATGCCCGGCGGCATGGGCGGGCATTGACTGCCCACAAAGTCAGCCGTGCTCCTCTCTACTGGAAGCAATTTCTTTCATTTTTACCTCAGAGTGACCCTCTTTCTGATAGTCCTATCACGATTTGATGCAGTAGAGGCTCCCGAACTTCCTGTATCAGAGCCTGCTGCCTCCTGCACTTTTTTCAACCGCTACAACTGCGTAATCCTTTGTTAACATGTCGTAAAGTGTTTTTCCGAGCCGCATTTAAACGCAACATGAGAACTAATATGCTCGTGCTGGGTTTGCACCTGTGCGGCAGCGAAGGAGACCTGCTGCTGATGTGAAGAGCTGCTCAAGTGTGTTAGAATCATGGCAGCAAGCTGCAAAGAATTTTGCCCAGTTTTCCCCCCAAAATAACCGAGTGAATTGAGTAAAGCTGTTCAATACAGGTAAAGTTAGCTAAAAAATGACTAGCTAATGCCAATATATCACATTGACCTTGTAAGAATAGGCTACTAATTTTGTTGTTATCTATGTTCAAAAGTGGGTAGTACTGGTTACATTTACCTTAGTAACTTTTCTGGGAAAAAGGAACTTTTTAGAGTAGTTTTAATGCACTGTACTTTGTTCTCTTACTTGACTAATATTATTTTTACTTTTTCTAGATTTTTTTTGTATAAAGGAATGGACTTCAGAGATTGGAAACATTAGATTTCTTATGAAAATTTTAGTATAATTACTCGGCATTTTATACATGTCAATGTTTATATCCTTACTGTTTATTTTTGAATTAACATGATTATTTTATTAGAAATATTACATAAAGGTTTGAGTACTTATTATTAAAGTAAATCTCGTTTTACTTTCATATAATCTGTCCCCCCCCCCAAAAAATAAGACCTCCTCCCGAAAGACAATGCCCCCCCAATAAACTCTTCTGGAGCCGGGGCTGTTCCCAAGGCAGAAAACGTTATCAGTTTTAATAATAAACTGAAATTGTGTAATAACTACAGTCAAATTAGAAAGTATGTTAGAAACTGACTTTGACTCTGTATGACTGGTCTTGACTTTTTCTTCAGTAAAAATCTATTTATTCCTAAGACCCATGCCAGGATTAGTGAACCTGAGGAACCTGAGGAATCAATCAATCAAATTTTATTTGTATAGCACATTTCAGCAGCAAGGCATTTCAAAGAGCTTTACATAATGATGTTTGTAATGACAAACAGAAATACAATGCAAGATAGAATCAACAATCAAAACACAGCATTAAGTTTTATTCTAGGTGTGTTAGTCTGATGTTTGGGCCACGAGGGCATGTTTTCTCTTCCTCTCTCTCTTTTTTTAACCCTGATGTCCAGACATGGTAGTGGATTGATCAGATAAGCTTGCTACTGCTGAGGTGGACAGTGGTCTATCTCCACTGGGAATTTTCGCTTTTATTTCTTCCTTTTTCCAAAGAAGCAATAGACGTAAAATGTCAATGCATTGGGGTTTAAAAGATGGAAAATAGGAAGAGCAAAGATTTTATTTTATTTTTTAATATAATATAAAAATATATAATATTTTTATATAATTTATAAAAATATATTTTATATATATATTATGATATATAATTAGATCATTTTAATATTAAAGTCCACCTTTTCTTAAGCGTGCCAGTCTGAGGGATGGAACTACGGGGCTGAAAATGAGTCCTACTCTGGCACTGATAAGAACTCTGAACAGATAGAATCATGAGAGTCCACTGATAAAGTCACATAGTGTCAATATAATCTCTTTGACAAGGAAGATTTTCAAGGATTGGAGGATTATCAACCCCGTTGATTACACACCCATATTAGAATAGAATAGAAGTACTTTATTCATCCCAGCAGGGAAATTACTTCGCAGTTACAGAATAGAGACAAGACAAGACAAAAGACACAATAACAACGTCCGGGTGTTGAGTCTGGAGTTTGGTTGTGGCAGAGCTGATGACGTCACAGGCCACCGCTGCATCAGCTGATGGGGGAATGTAAACAGCGATCAAAATGGCGGATGTAAACTCCCTCGGTACTCCCTCCCTCAGTGATCAAAATGGCGGACGTAAACTCCCTCGGTAAATAACACGGCCGCTTTCCCACAGCCAGAAGTTCAATGTCCGGGCTACAAATCTGTTCCTTCACGTTAACATGGCCGGGATTACACCACCTCTCGCTCACATAAAGTGCAATCCTGCCGCCCCTCTTCGTCCGACTCTTGGAAAAGTCCCTGTCCCCGCGCACCAAGGAAAATCCAGGAACCTCCACGCTGTAGTCCGGAATAAGCGAGTGCAGCCAGGTTTCCATGAAGCAGAAGATACTGTACTCCCAGTACTCCTTCTGGGTCCTAACCAGCGCCGTGAGTTCGTCTCTCCTATTTCCCAAAGACCTCACGTTCCCCACAATAATCGCCGGTTCCGCTGGCCTGCACCGTCTCCTCTTCTACCTCCGTTTAACTCCAGACCCGCAGCCCCGTCGTCTCCTCCGGGACCACAGGCCCGTCTCCGGGCAGCAGCAGAGGCCCACACAGCGCAATCAGCCGTTCACGCAAGCAAACAATGTCGCTACTCTGCTCGGCGAGGTTCTCCGCAACCAAGAGTATAAAAAGTAGCAGAAGAACGCGGAGAACATCGACAGAACCACATCCAGCCATTGTGGAAAGCCCAACTGATGATCCATGGGTTCTTCAAGCATGGATCCATAATCGGTTACAGCAAATATACACAGACAAACACACACGACGGGAGCTGCGTCTGCAGCTCGCATCGTGTGTGTTGCTGCGGCGGCGCCATCTTGACGAATATGACGAATATTATTTAACATCTATCATATTTCTGCATAATATCCTGGCCTAGTAGCCTGTCAAAGCTAAGACAGCATTGAGATGATGTGAACTTACCTTGTGTGTGAGATTTAGGTCCGGGTCCATCTTGATCATTTCCCAGCTGCCATATCCATATTCATAAATTCCTATGAGAAGACTTGAATCATCCTCCTTTCCCCATTCAATGTCAAAGTGTGCTGCCTTCGAGTGACATGGAATCATGTACCTATACAATTAGAAAAAGTTCAGGCTTAGACATGAAAACATACTTCTTGTGATTATGAATATGTAAAAAACAAACTCAGGTGGTGGTTGAGAACTACAGTATGCTATTTTTCAAATTCCTAGCAAAGTTGTCAATTTAGATATTTACACAAGTAAAAAAAGACTAAACACAGTTTATGAGTTCCTTTAGTAAACTGAACTTAAATGGGGGAATTTCACTGCCATAAGTCGAGAGCAGACATTTTCAGTCTGAAAGCAGGATATCATGTCTTGTTCTCAAAACTTGTAATGCTTACACTGAAAACTTCTGCTTTCTTTCAAATATCCACTGTGTTCTCCCATGCCTTTCTGCTCGTGCTCAAAACTTCTCTCTGCTCAGATCAAATCTCTGCTTGCAAACCTCTCTGCTCGCTTGCAAATTTTCTTCTACTCTCTCCCAAAACATAAAAGTAAGGTAGCCTGGCAACCGTCTCAGCCAATAGAATGAATGAAATGTGTTGTAGATAGAAAGTGTTATACTGGGCAGTGGGAGCCTCCTCGAGGGTGCATTTGCTTCCTTCTAGTGGGTGTGTCTGTGTGGCTATCTATATTTCTGTTCTATATTGATCCATAGATAGGAACAACCTATATAGATAGACTGATATTAAAAGAAAACTGATAAAATTCAACAGCCATTCTTTGAAAGCATGCTGTGACTCTAAAGTCTAATTAACCCAACAGTCACAGCTGAGTCAAGGGATGAGCAGAGGAGATGGGTCGGGGTATGATCAGGATGAAAGAAGCACTATCATCAACTTATCCACTTTGGTGCTATGTTAATCAATATTTTAGACTTCTCTAGAGACTTCTGTTTTGTTTTTAAAATGTGTCGAGGGCACGACAAAATCGCTCGAGCCGTTTTCCTGTTGCTGGCTTATTTGTTTTACATACTTGACACGTCAAATGCTCCGCAAACCGACACACAATGGGCCATCGATGCGCCTCCACACGGATTTTGATTGTAAACCAGACACACCTGACATGTGAAACGCGTTTGATGTGAATGCACCACAAGGTTCTGGCTCATTTATTATAGTCATCATAGCGACCACTAACAACTGACATAGCAACTGTCATGTCAGTTAGGTACAGACGCCAAATAGCAACCCTTTTCCACTGGCTCTACTTCAGCAGCCCCGCTCTACTCGTCTCTACTACGAAGTAATCATATTTAAACAGATCAGATGTTTTGCAAAATTCTGTTGACTTGTGAAAATATGTTCCTTATGTGTCGGGATGCACACTGCACCCAGCGAGGCACATTTTCAAGGCACTTCTGATCGAATTCTCAGTAAAACAACAAAACAATCATGACAAAGTTGTAATTGTCGCAGCACATTCATAATATACAGTGCCTTGCCAAAGTATTCGGCCTCCTTCAACCTTTTGCCGCTTTTCAGGCTTCAAACATAATATTCTAAAATTTTTATTATTTTGTGAAGAATCAACAACAAGTGGGACACAATTGTGAGGTGGAATGAAATTTATTGGATATTTTAAACTTTAACAAATAAAAAACTGCAAAGTGGGGCGTGCAATATTATTCGGCCCATGCCACCTATATCAGAAACATCCACTAAGCACATCTGCTAAGGCGCATCATGTGCGTGTCGCACAAATCGCACAAAACCAACACAAACCTAAACCACACAAATACAGGTCATCGTGCATAATGCCCATGTCCCTTAAAAACAGTGGACATAATACTCTTTTTAAAATTATTATATTCATTATAATTATACTTATTGTTATAATAAATAATAAGGACAGCGTACCTGTGTGATCCACCGGAGGAAGAGGATGAATAACCCCATGTTCAGCTGAGGAGGTGAAGCGACCATGTTTGCTTAATTTCTCCTCTTTTATAAAAGTTTTGACTAGATTTAACTGTTTACCCCTCCCACAGTCTTAGTGTGGCGCTCAGAAGCACAGTCGTCTGCTTAACAGTTTGCAATACCACAAAAAATCTGCTAAACTGGTGACCCCGCTAGAACCGTGCAAACGGTGAAAAGCTCAGGTGGCGTTCACTCCACCCCTCTTAAAACTGCGGGAGACTTAAAATTCAGGTTATTCACTTTTAGATAGTTTCACTATGTAGCCACATTTAGCTTACAGAAGGAGCGAAAGCTACAAGGGGCAACTCAGGCGAGGTCTGTTCGTGTATTGATATGCATGGGGCATCACACACATTGATTCTACAGGTTTGGTATCAATATAACATTAAAGCTCACAATTTAATCTTTATTTTCATACCCATTTTGTGAGGTTTAATTTTTAGAATTCATTCGCTTTTTGACGATCTGTTCGGAGGTTTTGATATTTTTATAATTTACAAAAAAAAAAACCCTTGACAAACCAGGTGTAAGGGCTCTGCTGACATTTGACGGCTCGGCAAGATACTCCAGCTGTCACATAGTGACAACACAGCAGTAGTGGAATGCATCATGAATAATGATGAGTCCAAATATAGAGAGGAGGTGGAACAACCGATGCAGTGGTGCAGAAAAAATTACCTCTGCAACAATGTGAAGAAGACCAAGATGGAGGCACATTTCAGAAGGGACAAGGATCCTCTTCAGCATACATACTTATAAAGTATATGACAGTCTTCTTAACCTGTAAAAAGAGTTCGCTGCAAATCCGCGTTTTCACCAAAGGCTGATAGTGATTATTATTGACAGTGCTGTCCATTGCCAGCCTATCTTTCCACATTAAAAGTAATACAATAAAATGACAAGTTTGGTTTGCATCCTTGTATGTTTGTGTAGCTGACCATGCAGCATCCTATGACCATTTCTACAATGAAATGAACTAAATAGAAGTGATATTAGGAAACAAAGGAAACAAAAACGTAACATAAGGAAACAGATTGTTTTTTTAAAAAGATTTTCTACATACATTGTTTTGCTTGTAATTTTTTAACATTACAGTGGCTTGTAAAAAGTAGTCATACCCCTTCCACCTTGCCATATTTTGTTACATTACAATCACAAATGAATATAATTCACTGGAATTAAATGTGAAAGATCAACACAAAGTGATGTACAATTGTGAAGAAAATTGTACATGACTCAACATTTTTTACAAATAAAAAATTTGTAAAAATTTGTTGTAGTAGTTGTAATGTAACAACTAGGTGTTGTTACATTACAACTACTACAACAAATTTTTACAAATTTTTTAAAAAGTAAGGTAGAAGTAAGGTAGTAATGTAACAACACCTAGTTGTTACATTACAACTAGGTGTAATGTAACATTCCAGTAAAGTTCAATTACTAGGCTTTATTTGGCTTAACTTGTTAAGTAGTAACTGTTAAGACTGTGATACTTCAGTGTGTATTACAAGGACAATAAAAGAACTGGCGAAAGGCGAAAGTCACTCAACATAAATTTAGAAACCTCACCTCTTTCTCTCCTCAGGATCAGCAGGGATGGACTTGTGGAGTGGAGCCAGTTCTTCTTCGTGGGAGATAACAAGCTTGGCATTAACCTGGACTCCAGAGATCCTAAATGTTGGCCCTTTCACTTTTCCTCGTCTGCCTCCTAATAATTATTGAACAATAAAAATAAAAAATTTTATTCATTTCATACCAGGAAAAAAAAAAGTAATGTTGCCAAGTAGTAGGTTGAAGTATGTACAATATCAACACATATTTAATACATATTCACTAATTTCATGTACAAGAAAACTTTAGACAGCTGAAAACAGACGTTTTTTCCTGACTATCTGAAGTTAATCAGAACTTCTCGTCTTAGGCGAGTTAAAAAAATATATACTTATTTATACACATACACAATACACACACTCATATATATATATATATATATATATATATATATATATATATATATATATATATATATATATATATATATATATGTATATATGCATACATACAAACACCTTGGTTAATCAACTGTGAACACATCAACAAGAGTTCTGGAATTTATTAAGAGCTACACTGAATGCTCCCAGGTCGACATCATGGCATGTGAAATTACTCCCAGCTCATGTCTCCAAGGTCTCAGTGGATCTTAAATCGAGCCTGCTGAAGATGTTGGTATGTAGAGATTTCTTTTTATAGAACAGTGAAATGCTGCTAATAATCAGTAGTATTACACACAGCATCAATTGTCAATGGATTTCACTATTTTTCTCACATACATATATTATATTTTTTGGTTTCATTATTTGATTTATGTCTTTAAAATACAAAACTTTGTAAGTAACTATATACTTTGTCCATCTGTTTTACAAAACAGCATTAAAATTTATGCTTTTTCCCATTTAAATTTTTCTAATGGAAGCTTTATTGATATTGTCTTTTATATGCATATATGTATAGCAAAATAAAGATTTTATCATCTTTATCTTCTCTTTAATCTTTACTGTCATTAAAACGAGTCAACATTGTCTGCAAGCATTCACTGAATGTTTATGACATGTGGGACGTTTTCCAAATGTTCAAAGATATGTGGGAAGCCACTGCACAGAAGAAGATAATGGTGTGACAGACATTTTGTTAAAGGGAATTATAATAAAATTTTGTATACTTTTCAATAAAAATAATTCTTGTGGTGTTGCCATAATCAAGTTACAGGCTCGGTTTCTCTACTTCAGTCCACTAAAATTCAGGGTTCACAGGGAACTTCATGACAAAGGTTCAGAAAACAGAAGCTCACTGCCTTGGTGCAAAAAGGGACAAAATCTGAAACTTTGTAGAAAGAAAAACAGTATATTTTGTACTAGATAAACCAGCCAAAAGGTGGCTTATGAGAGCACAGCTTTATCTGCACACCTTCCTAGCTGTAGCTACTTGTCAACAATCAGGTGAGATTAATGCTAAGTAATTTAACATTCGTTAACACCCAGAATGCCCAACAGGTTTGGGAGAAACTTTAAGAGCCATCTTCTCAGGAATTTAGATTCCAGAGTGCCAACATTCAAATGGTCATAACCTCTTTATTTTATTTTGTTTTTTATTTTCATGTTTGATATCATTTGAAAACTTGGAATCTACACTTTCAGAATATGTAAATAACTCAAAACGCCCCAAAGTAGACGTATTCTTGGATTTGCTGTAGCCAGTCACATTTACCATTATTGTAATGAGTTGTAATAAATACCACCAAAAAAACTGTATTAAAAGCAATTTAGTATTTTTTTATCTTCCTAATTTTTCATAAGAAAAGAAGGACTACCTGATGTCTTCTCTGGCCCACATGGGTTTTCACGTAGTGTTCTTACACATCCATTATGAACAGTCTCTGCCAAGCGTTTCAAGTCATGTTCAGATTTATCCACAAGTTCAGCATCACGAGCAATGGCATCCAACCTGAGTTAAACAGCAGATGTTAAGTTGGGCTATATACATCTTTAATTAGGGTTAGTCAGAGCCTTTACAAAAATCTGTCACTAATATAGCTTACCTTTCAAGTGGTCCTCCAAATTTTTTGTAACTCTTGACAAACCTGGTGGTAGCACATAACTATGTCAGTTTAAATATAAGACCACACTGAGGCAAAATAAGGAAGAGCAATGCAGCTGAGCTTCACCTGCGGATCTCAGCATCTGTAAAACCTTTGATATTTTCCCGTGGAATGGTTCGAGGTCTTCCCCGTTTTTTTGGTCTCTTTCGGTCGGAAGTGGAGTCACTGTCAGAGCCAGAATATCTTCTATTCCTGCTCTGCCGTCTATCAGAGTTGAAACTTATCTGCCAACACAAACCAGAAAAAAAATACCCAGTTGTTCAAATAGAACTCAATGCTAAAAGCAAGAATATGACTAAAACAAAAAAACAAATCCCAATAAAAATATATGTCCCCAAAAGAAATCAGAATAAACATTTTCCGTTTTAGGTCAATTAGGATTACCAATTTTTTTTTCTACTTGCTCCATGCCAGAATAATGGGGAAAAGAACTTCAAGGCAATTTTTATTACTTTCTTGAAAGTCAAGGGTTTAAATACACTTCACTAGTATTTGGTACCAATGCACTGTGGGGGGATTTTTTTTCCATTTGTTTTATCTTCAGTATCTTTTTGAGTCCGTGATGATTTTGTGGTCTCAGGTGTTGAAATTCAATGTTTTTGTTTTTGGAATAACTTGGCACAAAATTAAAGTTTAACCATGATGTTTTTCATTTTGTGTTTACTGTATAAATATTATCAGCAGTCTGGCTGTGCTAACCTGTCCCACTCAGTCACCTTTTGCCCACACATTTTGTGGAAAATGCAGCAAATATAACTATATAATATAAATATGTGACACATTTTCTGGGTTTTAGACCCAAAGTATTCAGACATAATTGTGTTGGTTGTGCAACAGTGTGATGATGTGCTGGGATCATGATGGGATTCTACTAATGTTAGAGTGTGAAACAAACTTTCTAAAAATTCTGCTCCTCCCCAAACTTTTCAATTCTCACCCTTTTTACGCATATTATGCACCAAAATGTAGCAGTGACAAAGCATGCAATTTATTCAGCAAACTTAAACTAGTTCTTTCAGCCTGCAGCATTCACATGGAATATTTTGCCTTGAGGTGAAATATTCCTCCTTCATAATATTATTTATATAATTCATAATATCATGAGTGGTATGCACCTGTTTAGCACAATTCCTCATGCGTGGCAACATGTAAATTTCTTCAAGCTCCTTCTGTCTTTCCTCTTCCTCCATTCTTCTCCTCTGTTCTTCAGGTATGATGTCATCCCAGCTCCGCTGACTTCGCTCAGAATCAATATCAATATCTTCATCTTCCATCATTGAGAAGTTAGCAACCTATTAAGACCAAACAAATAAATATCAAGTGTTCAGGAACTGGATAGTTGACTAACAGTCCTAAAAGTTCTCTGACCTTGAACTGAGACAGCAATTCCTCTCCAACAGTGGACGGCCCAGGATCATTTTCCCTGGTCTCGGCTCTCTTCAGTATCTCATCAATGTCCATTTCCTGACCAGTGCCAACATTCCAACAAAATAATCAGAGCAATAATATTAATTTCACCTTTTTGTTTGGCTCTTGTGCCACATTCTTCATTGCAATTAATTTTAGCTTAACCGCCTTAATTGTAGATATTTCTTGAATGCTTATTTTCCATTTCAAGTAGGTATTCAGTTCCTTGGAATAGTTAATCTTCCTGGCTAATGGCAAGTTCCAATAACGTGAGATGTATTTGCTTGTTGACGTATTGTACATGCTCTGTATTTTGATTTAGAAAATGTCCAAGATGGCGTTGTGGTAGAAGTGCTCCAAAGTATGTTTACATTTCACCAAAAATACCTTTGAGCAGGTATGAAGCATATCTTTCATTAGAGCCACGTTTCAGAATTTGGAATTTTTTTTATTGATTTGATGTAATATTCCATCAGACCAATAAATATAATTTAATGTTTTCATTAGCTCTTAGTAAGAACTCAACATAAATAAAAGCTTTAAAACATGGCTCTGTGTTGAGTTAATCTATATAATCTGTTTAACTTGTGAGCTGAGTAATTGAAATACATTAATTTTTCATTAATATTCAAATTTATGGATTACGACTGTAGTTGACGAGGGCTGCCAGAGTCATGCTGGCATAGAGGTGAAACTCTCACACAGTTTTAGTTACCTCCATCAAGAAAGGGAAGAGAAAAATGACAGAGGTAAAAATAAGTAATAAGTAACATCTGAGATGGTGTTTTCTAAACCTGGAGACACCCCGAGTCTTGAAAGATATGCAATTTTGTCTGCACAAAAACTGTTGTGTGAAAAGTTGCATTTTATGTTAAATGGCTCATTTGACAGATGAGCCATCTATCAAATGAGACACAGATCTTTAAAAAGCTCTTCAGCACCAAACTTCAGAATTGCAGAGAGCTCCCCTTGGGCTGTGCGCAAATAAGTTAGCTTATTTTTTAAGCTTGTTTGAATCAAATGGAACATGGTGCATTTTTTTAATTAAATTGTTTATTTTCTAACTCAATAAGAATCAATAAAAAGATTGATGAGGAATCAAACTGTAAAGCGAGATCAATAATGGAATCAATATTGCTAAATTTATATCAATTCCCATCACTAATTTCAAAATTATTATTTTACTGAATTCAAAATTGTATCACTATTATTCCTGCCCACATTTTTACTGTATAAATGTTAATCATCTCAAAGTAAAATGTTAAAATATATACTTAAAAAAAAAAAAAATCAAATCTCTATGTATTTTTGCCCACACCCCCAGATCATTTCAGTGACATCAAATAAATTGTTCATAAAAAAATATACACACCAATGTGCAACCAGGTTTTTGTGATATAAAAATCACTGACTGTGAAATATAATTTAATGCACTTACAGTATCTTCCTTGGGTCAACTTAAACACCCAGATTTCTAAAAGGAACATTTTAAGAATGTTGTCTGGTGATTGGGGCTAATCATAGCTTCCCCCTTCTGTCCATGCCAATAATTGTTTTACAGTTGAATTATTGAAGGTAAATGTCACTGCAAAGGTAGAAAAACTGTTTCATGATCACTTTTGTTTTATATCACTCAAACGTTGAATTCCTGTAGAAACAGGAATGTTCCCACTTTTTGATGGAGACAGCATATCAAGAAGTGGGAACACTCCTCTGCAAATTCAACATTTGTGTTTTAACTTCAACTCCCCCATTAAGTTCACCCTTTCTTAAAATTTGCAGATGTATATGAGATCTTCCCAGTATGATCATTTTGGTGCTGGACTCATTAAGGCTATAAAAGCAGCCTGCCTGTGTTTCGGTCAGAGGTTGAATTTGGAATGAACCATAAAGTGAGAGTCAGGGTCGCAAGGCCAAAAAATTTAGACTGGGTCTAAAAAATCCAACCCTCCCAGCCTGAGCCCACAGAGATTGTTTGTGATCCCAATCCAACCCGACTAATTATCTAATTAGAGGCCAGAACCAGAAGTCAATTCTTTATATTTTAAACTGTTACCAGTGTGAAATACTTCCAGATCTCTGAATTTGCACTCTGCTGGTTAGGGTACATTCAAAAAGCAGGTAAATGTGACCCAAAATGGTGCCAGGCCTTTGTGTGTTTGTTGTGCAGTGAGCTGTGCTTCCTACTGTCAAACTCCCACTTCCGATTAGACTGTAATGAGCATACAGTATTAACCACACCTTTATATTGTGGAATCTTCTTTAGTTTTCTCTCCAATGTATGTATTGTAGGCTTATTAAAAATGGGCCATAGAAGCCCCTACCCTCGCATCTATAAGTACAAAATATTTAATTTTGTTGAACAAATTTGTGCAAAAATCTGAAAGTTCCACTACCATGATCACCTTTGAAGTAATATACTGTAATTGTTGCACAACATACCTGAGGCTCTTGCTCTTCACCTTCTGGCTCTTTAAAAAGCTCTTCAGCACCAAACTTCAGAATTGCAGAGAGCTCCTCTTTGCTAAAAGGTGCTGAGCTGTGTGCAAGAAACACTGACATTAGATATAGTGATTACTGTTACTATTGTAAGACTAACTTTAATTAGTGTTACAAAAGTGTTGTCAGAGCAGCCAGGAAAAAGAAGTAAAGCAGCAGAGTACAGCCTGTGTTGCTTGCCTAGAGGGTGCAGATCCAGTATGCAAGACAGTTTTTCCTGTAGTGTCCATTCTTTGAATGACGAGGTGGTCTAAAACCATTTTCTTTTTTGCCCTCTCAATGATGTCTTCCTCCACTGAGCCTTTTGTCACCAGCCGATAGATATTTACCTGCCAGTCCACATAACAAATCATAAGAAAAACATTGTACAATTGTGATGGAAGAATACAATATGAATTATGTTTGAAAAAGTAATCATAAACAATGTAACTACATCTAGGATATTTTCCTTACTTGCATTACTAACTGTAAGAGTCCGTGACAAGATAAAACCATCACTAGAAAGATTAACTGCTACACAAAAGCTTTTATATACACGCACGCACACCCCCACATACTCACATACACATATACAGACCCCACCCCCCCACCCCAAATTAAAGATTGTGGCTTTACTGATGAACAGCCAGATTTATTGGACGTAAACCATGAGTTTCACCATAAGAGCTGTACAAACACACACAAAAAGGACAAACCACACTTTTATAACCGTAACATTTGAAAATTAAAAATAACTTTCACACTGAAAATATCGACTGATTCAAAAACTATACTCTATTTGATTTCAACAAATTCACAATTCCAGCCGATCATTATTAGAAATATCCTCATTCACAAAATACTCTATCAAGGGGGCCGCTAATAAGATACATTTTTATAACACTGTTGCAACTTGTCTTCCATTCCTTCTGTTGCCAAGCTGACACTCCACAACATAAAACAGCAGAAGCTCTCATCCAAATAAAGGTATCAAATCAAAAACCGGAAGTCAATCATATACTACACAAAACAAAACGAAATAAAGGCAACAAACACCAACAGGGAATACAACAAATAAGGAGCTTAACCTGGCGTTATTTACACTCCCACCTAAATTATAAGAGTGTGTTTAAATCAAAACAAGAACGTGTGGTGGATACAATGTATATATTTCACACCAGAATGTATGCTCTTATTCCAGCTCAATTGAACACAACACAGTTTAGTTGGGCCCAGCCATTTATAGCTTTGTGGAGAAGCCATTTATAGCCCAGCCATTTATAGCCCAGCCATTTATAGCGAGGGAATTTGACACCTTCGTTCGTCACACAGAAAAACACAATTAGCTAGTTATGTACCGCCACGATGAGCTCCGCCACTTATTTGTTGAGACCAGGATATTAAATTTATTTTCCAGTTCGTCCATAAAGTTACGCATCTAGAGCACTGCCACCCGCAGTGTTTAGTCTATCACCTGTATAAATAATCCCGCTGTGCTCTTCCCCGCCGTTTGCTTTGAATGGGTGTTACCAGTCAGCAGGTCCTGGAGGGAAAAGACTGCCGTACTCCTGGCATTGCGCCAGTCAATTTAAGGATGCTTATTAGTCTCCCGAACGACAAAAACCTGGACATTATCATCAGTTAACAAAATCCTCCAAGACCAAACTTGAAAATTGGACATTATGCTGCTAACACTTAGCTTCCGTCAACAACTAATAGGTGGAAGTAAGAGCGCTGCGCAACGCCAATAGTGTTCCGACCGCAACACTGTGCGCTAAATAATAAAGCATAATTTAACGAAGCTTATCGAGGCAGATAAATTTTCCTCGAGGAATTTTAATAATCGAGGTACTCGAATTATTCGAAGAATTGTTTCAGCCCTAGTATGAAGTGTTTAGGTGAAGTGTAAGTGTTTAAGAGATGAGGTTAATGCGAATATCTGAGTTATAACCTCTTGCATACAGTCCTGATACTTGGTTACTTTTATACTTTTAACAGTATAGTGGACACCAAGCATGATAGTTAGCTTTGAACATCTGCTTGTAACTGTTTGGTTACTCCTTCGCTGACAAATGTGCTGTCCTTTGTGTGTCTAATAGTGCATACACTAGTTGCTCTTTAGATGGGTTTTGAACTGTGGACACCCATACATGAACAATCATTGATTTGCTGTTTGACTGACCAACCTTTGTAACACTGAGAGCTGTAGCTGCCTTGGTCTCATCTGGAGTGCTTGAAGCTGTGTTCATAGAGCTGAGAAGTCTTTACTTTGCTTTATAATTCTCATCATGTAGACAAGTTAGATGCCTTCCTTTACAAATATCACGTGTTATGATGGCAACAAACCTTAGTGTTATGTCCCACTTTCAAGCATCCATAGTACAATTTATTGTTCTTAATATATGTGTGCTTCTCCTCCAAAGTCTTATTTGAGAAGTTTGCGCATTTTGACAGCTGGTGTTCTTCATTTTTGCAAAAACTAGCAGGGTCTCTTTAATGTTGTGCTGTCTGCTCTTTCCTTGCTGTTTTGCACCATGATTTGTGTTGTGCAAACTTGTCTGGATCTGTTTGATTTAAGGGTTAGGGTTTGATTTGAGCGGTGAAAATGATTTATCTTTGTGAACAAACAATTATGAGTGGCATTTACATCTCAACACGCTGCCCAGCATGTGGCTCTGTGTTCAGGGTTTATACAGGAATCCCAGAGTTGAATTTACTACTTTTTACTACATTTTTTACTACCTCTACAATATTATTACTACCAACACAAAATCGAGCCAATTTTGTGCAGATTTCCTCAATTTTGGGAGATCGGTGATCGGTCAATATTTACATGATGCCAATCTCATCCTCTGATCTTTTCTACTTCACCAAAGGTCTAAAAATCAGCCACTGTTCTCTTCTGCTCTGCAGTGAGAGGTTTGACTGATGACCGGCCTACCAGGTCAAGTCTGCAAGCTTGTAGTTATCAATAGTGACCCCACTGTTACCAACTCAGAGACTTCCTTCCTGTATTTAGGGACAATTAAATAAAAAAAAAATGGCACTGGCTAAAATCAAAATCGGCAGGTCAAACTTTTTATAGATTGATAATCTATAAGCTGTGAGAAATCTGCAGTTGGTTCACTGACCCATGTAAGATGACAGCTCATGTAAGACAAAACTTTATCCCACTTACTTGAAGGTCTAACTGTGATTTTATCTTGATCAAAACCTCACGTTAAAAACAGGAAGCACTATTTTTAGTACTTATCCTAAATCCATAAAACTTAGGATATTTATTTCTTTTAAAGAATACCAGTAAAATGCAATGACTTTCTAATTTCACAAGCCAATGTTTTATTCTCAGAATATTAGTTTGCTACTAATTGTCAGCACTAGAACAACTCAATAACAAGGTTCAAGGGTATCATATTTCACAGGTCATGTCCATGTGCAGCGAAATTCGGTGTTTCGGTGACCAACACACCAACTTTGTCAGATCATCGTTACAATTAGAGCAGCTGTTTAAATTAGCTAATCAACCACCGTTGTGCTCAGATGATCATTTTATAATCCCAAAATAAACATCAAGCCTGATGTTTATTTTTGTCCTTAACACATTCAGTGTACTGTGTAGGATATTTCCATCCATCCATTTTCTTCCGCTTATCTGAGGTCGGGTCGAGGGGGTAGGAGCTTAAAAAGCGAGGCCCAGACTTCCCTCTCCCCAGCCACGTATTCCAGCTCGTCTGGGGGAATCCCAAGGCGTTCCCAGGCCAGCAGAGAAACATTGTCCCTCCAGGGTGTCCTGGGTCTTCCCAGGGGTCTCCTCCCAGTGGGACGTGTAGGTTATTTAGTTTTTATAAATTTTAAGAAAATATTTTCACAGAAATGTCACCATGTTGTTCACGCTGCAATGCATTCTGTGTAAATGACTTGTAATGGTCCAACTGCCTGGCTCCTTCAGCCAAAACAGTGATAAGTAACGTAATTAAGCCTTTTTAATTTGAACCAGAGCGCACTGACATAGATCAGAAAGTAGAAATAACAAGAGGTGATGATGATGGGGAAGACCAAACAGAGGAAGAGGACAGAGTTGGCCGTAGGAGCTGCTGTTGCTGCCTTCAGCTTAATAAATAAAACAATGAATGACACATAACTCTGGTCGGACTGTATGATCTGGTAAGTACTTCTGTAGTTCTGTGTCCAATTAGGCAACAACTGCTTAGGGTCCAAACTTTGTTCGGTGTTGGTAGTGGTTTCACAATACCGGTGTTCTAGCTCCATTAGCATTTCCAGTAGTGATAACTCCATTAGCGCTGCTTGTCTTTGACGTTTCTCCCAGGATCTGTAGCGCTGTGTCTAGTTCGGCAACATCTGTGCTGTTTAGAGTCCGGTGTGATGGTAACAGCAACACCGGACTTTATTACCACTGACACCAGACCTCCATGGGTCCGGTTGGATCGGTGGTTTCAGTACCGCAGGTGGTATAGCTCCTGTTAGCATCTCAAAGAGTGTCCAGCTCTGCCTACCTAGCACGGCAGCACTGCATTTATTTTTAACTCGTTAAGGTAACGATCACCTGTTAGAGCCTTCGTTAGTTCTGCTGGTATAAATGACTCAAAGTGTTTTGGAGAAATGTCCAGGGGACAGATTAGGTCCTTCATTGTGTTCCACTCTGGCTCTCGCACTGCGCTCTCCTTTCTTTCATGTGGGAAATTATCCAGATTCACCTCAATTTTTATTATTATTTTTTTAATCATAGCTGATAGTGACACAGTGTGGCATTATCTAGCATTACACCAGTCAAACGCAATATGATAAACATTTACTCAGGAAAAGTTAGCCTTCCAGTGTTTCCTCTGTAGACTCCAGTAGAGAATGGACCAAAACGTGTCATCAACCCATCGGAGAAAAAAAGGCGACCTCCATGGGTGAAAAATACAACAAAAGACGTAAATTTTTGAAGTAATTATGAGTTTTGGTGTATCACAAACAGTAATTTTTTTAGGTAATAGAAAAATTGCAACATATTTAAGCCAACATGTTCAACTAGTCCTGGATCCTTTTAAAATATGCTGCCTTCATGTTTCTCTTTTTTTTATTTCACCGGTGTATTGCCTTTCATCCGCCAATAATTTTTAACCTTCCTTAAACATGTACAAATCAGAAGTCTTCAAGCACTAACTACACAAGTCTATCTGCTTTGCTTTCATAACAAAAGTCAAATATAAGCATGGACAATTTAGGCTCACCTGTCTTTTCTGTCCAATTCTGTGGGCTCTGGCCTGAGCTTGAAGATCATTTTGAGGATTCCAATCTGAGTCAAAGATCACCACTGTGTCAGCTGACGCTAGATTGATACCCAGTCCACCCGCACGTGTAGATAACAAGAAGCAGAAATCCTGAACAAGAAGGATGAAACTCACTTTTAGTCAAGGGATTAAATTTAATTTAATTACATTCAGTGCATTTAACAGAGTACCTCTGAGCCCTCGGCATTAAAATGATCCAAAGCTTGTTTCCGTATTTCTCCTTTGATGGAGCCATCTAATCTCTACAAAAAACGAAAACAAACCCTTAGTTTCCATTTCATCTGGTTCTTTAGACATACACACAGATATTTATTTCTGACATAATATCTGGTCAGAATTGTGTGTAAATACCTGAAAGAGGAACTGGCGGCTCCTTAAATATTCAGCCAGAATGTCGAGCATCCGTACCATCTGGGAGAAGATTAGAACTCTGTGACCTCGCTCCTTCAAACGAACCAGCAGTTTGTCCAATAGCACAAGCTTCCCACTACTGCGGACCAGTTGCTTTAAGGAGGAAAAATTTTGTTTTTAGCTCATTAAGAGGTTATTACTGAAAGCTAAAGATATCACAGTTTGAAATACTGTAAAAATACTGTAGTAGTAGACAAAACATTGCAGTAAAAAGGCAACAATATCTGTTTTACACGTGAAATAATAAGTACAGTCCATATTTCTACTAAATGCCAAGTGTGTTCCTCTTTGGAAACAAACATATTTCACAGAAAACTGTCATAAACCCACAGAGATGAGACACTTCTGGCCAATCACAAATAGAGGCTGTGATGTCTCACGGAGCTGTGAGAACACAAAAACAATATAGGGATGTGCAATATGGAATAAAATTCAAGTTCTGGAATACAGCTTTATGGTATTACAATTTTATGGTATGATTAATCTCTACCAAAGTGATGGAAAGTGCCAAAGTGTGTAGATGATAAGAAACTGCTTATGATCACACAGTCTCATCTGTGAAACATGGTGGAGGTATTGTCATGGATTGGGCATGGCTGCTTCTGGAACACGTTAAATTTTTTTTACTGATGATGTAACTGATAATGGTAGCAGCAAAATGTATTCCCAAGTGTACAGATACATTTTGTCTCCCAATTTATGGAGATATGCATACAAACTAGTTGGGAGGAATTTTACTATGCTGCAGGACAATAACCCAAAGAACACTGACAATAAAACACATAAATAATGGAGGCTGTTGGCAGATGTCAGGCATGCCACAAACAAGAATATGAAAAAAGAAAAATAAAAGAATTGCATAAAAAAAGTTTAATGCAATAAAACCTATGCAATTAATTTATCAAAATTAATGCCTTAAAGTTGCTGCCTTAAAGAAACGGTATTTCACTACACTTTATTTTCATGTATAAATCTTACCTGTAAAGCTTCCACTTTGCTCAGAGATTCGTTGTCATCAGGAGGCTTGATAAGGTAACAGTGATTGCAACATTTCTTCAATTCCATCATGATGTTCAGGAAGCCAGATGTGCTGCCTTTTGTGCCTTTACTCAGAGCTTTGTAGTTCCTGGTCAAAATCCATCTGATCAAAAGCATATTTAAAAGTTAAAGATTATAACTTGTATACATAATACTAAAAGAGGGAGCAACGTTACAGGCCCTTACTTTAACAAACCAAAAACTGATGATATTACTATTGAATATCAGAAGCATAATGTATTGGTGATCATACTGCTGTTGTTGCTACTTATATTTGGAGAGCACTTTATGTAAAATCAAAAGGCATAAAAGTTTCCATGTCTAATTGCATGACAAAAGACAAAGGAGTCCCTCATCAGTTTGTTGGCCCTGCACTTCGGAAGAGTTAAAAAAAGTTAAAAAAGACAGTGCTGAGGAGTGATAAACACCCCATGTCAAATATTGTTGCCATGTGTAGTTAACCCTAACCCTATTGTACAAAAGTAATATTTCTCTTGATTTCTGTATAATTTTTAATCCAACTTCCTTTCAGTGAGTTGTTTTTTTTTACTTACTGCATGGATAGGGCATGTCCAGTGGGTGATCAGGAAAAATGAACAACAACTGGACAATACTTGGAGTGGGGTCTAGAAAAGGCCACCCCAAAATGTCAAATTTTGTCACATGTCATAATGCCTCAGATGTTGCTAGTTATGTGGGAGCATGCCATTGGCATGTTGGATTGCAGGGATGTCCACCAGAGCAGTAGCTGCACAGCTCAATGTCCATAGGCCGTTTAAGAGTTGGTTTCCAACAGACTGGCACTACTGCAAATCAACCTCATCCTCGTCGGCCACGTCTGACCACTCCAGGACAAGATCGCCACATCTGACTCATTCATCTGCTGGATCGGCTAAGACCTAAGCTGATGAGACTATTGGTCTGCACAACAGACGCCTCACACCTCAAGACTGTCCATAGTCGCCTACGAGAAGCCAACTTGGTCAAAATCAAGCTGACCCCTATCATGTTCAAAGGACTGTCAATCTGCTACAAATGGCCATACCACGATGATATCAATTCCAATATGAAGATCAGTAATTACTGAAAAATATATTTTCAGTTTCTCTATATATTGTGTAACCCAAATGTTCATAAAACTCTTATATTTGAGATGAGGTGTTTATATTTTTGTTCAGTGTATGTTGCTGATACAAAAGCTCTTGATTCTCTTCACAGATAGGTGAGTGCTCATAGTTTACAGTAAAAACTGAATTTAAATATCACTTTTCTAAAAGAATATTGATTGCATTGCTCTTACTTATAGTACTGTTTCTGGATAGCACTCATCTCCACTCGGAGAATCTGCTCCACTTTAGCTGGCAGAGATTTTTCGACATCCTTCTTGACACGACGCAGCAGGAAAGGTTCCAGCTCCTTGTGGAGACTAGTGTAGCCCGAATCTCTGCCTTTTCCATGCTCCTCCTCAAACATCTCCCAGGAGTGAAACCTTAAGGAAACAAGTGGAAAATAAGACATCTGAATAATGATTGTTTCTATTGTGAGCTGTAATAAAGCTAAAGCTAGTTTGTCTAGTGCTTCACTGGAGTAAGTTGCAGAAACATCTACAAGCACCTTCAAGAAAACTCTATGAACCATCTTAAAACCTGATTATGAAACATATTGGCCACTAATCAGAATAAGTCTGAAGCCCATTAAGGCAATTTTCCACTAGAGTGCGTCAAAGCGGTACTGTCCAGGTCCGCCAGATTAATTTTCTATTAGAAGATCAGGCGCAGCTCTGCCCAGCTGTTCTCAGATTTTCTTACCTATTTCAGGGACAGTACTAGCTGCAGCGAGCCAGGTACTGCATCGCAGTGATTTGATTGACAGCTGACCACATTTGCTCATTGGCATGTGATTACCTCATGACTTGAATAGGGTTAACCCTAACCTTAACCCTAAACTTTTCCACAACAGTATCTCGGACCTGCCTGGTGTGTTCCTTGGTCGTCATGATACTCTGTGCAATTTAAACACAACCTGAGACAATCACAGAGCAGGTGCATTTATACAGGACTTGATTACACACAGGTGGATCCTATTTATCATCATCAGTCATTTAGGACAACATTGGATCATTCAGAGATCCAAGCTGAACTTCTGGAGTGAGTTTGCTGCACTGAAAGTAAAGAAGCCGAATAATATTGTACACCCCACTTTGCAGTTTATTATTTGTTAAAGTTTAAAATATCCAATAAATTTCGTTCCACCTCACGGTTGTATCCCATTTGTTGATTCTTCACAAAATAATAAAAATGTTAGAATTTTATGTTTGAAGAATGAAAAGTGGCAAAAGGTTGAAAAGTTCAAGGGGGCCCGAATATCTTTGCTAGGCACTGTACATACTGATCTGAAAGGACTTGATTTTGTAAATTGTTGTTCTCTATGAGTGAATTAATATCCTTTTTTTTAAAAATATGAATTATATTTAAGTAGCTTATGTAACAAAACACAAAATGTCTGTATCCTGGGGATATATTGCCCAGTTGGAGGTACAAAAGAGGAATAGCTACACTCAGATTTTCTTTTATTTTGAGTCATTAAATTTGTAGATATTCACTATTAAAATATTGTTTAAAGCTTTATTTTACCCTAAAATGTGCAGTATTTTAACTTATTGTGCATTATATGTGTATTCAGGGTATTTCGAAGCAGAGTTTCTAAGGGTAGAGGCAGACTGACGCTTGTAATGAGTCAGGTTTTGGTTTTGTTGGAGGTTTCTTCCTGTTAAAGGAGAGTTTTACCAATCTACTGCCACTACATGCATGCTCTGTATGAACTTGGTTTGGAAGGCCTTGATTGGGCTGAATTTAATTTTTTTGTTAACTAACTTTAGACCTTCATTAATTGCTGCTACATAAATTGAATTCATAGTGATTTGTGTTTTTTTTTATTTTGAAATGAAAAACATACGAAAACAAGGTAGATTCAAAGGCAGATTGGAATTTTCGTATTTAATAATAATATTAACTCTGACATTTGCAGAGTTAATAATCTGCAGTTTCAATTAATTAAATTACTTTACTCAATTCAATTCAAAAATACTTCAAGGTTTCCCCCAGTGTATTATAAGCCTTGTGGTCTGCCAGCATCGCAGTAATAGCATGTGTCTTTGTTGCATTTTGCTCCGCTGCGCACCAGCAGAGCTGAGTCCTTCCTGAAAGTCAAGTACATAGTTGTTGCATTGCGGAGGGAAAAAAGCCAGGGGCACAAACCAATCACATTGCCAGACTGCTGCGCACTGGCTGCCTCGTGCACTGTGGCGGCTGAATCTCTGAAGCCTGAAGCGGATTGCAGCACCACCTTTCACTCAAACTGGTCAATTTGGAAGGTGTTCAAAATTGACGTTTTTGTTCCAATAGATAAAAATATTTGAGAGAATATTCAATATTCAATACATGGAAAATTCATTGAACTCCGATTCAGCACAGCATTCTAGGAAATGTAGGCAGCAGAAAGGATTTAGCTGCTCAACCTCTGACGGTGAGCTAAGACAGGTGGGTGGAATCAACCAACGCACTCACTTTTTGATTACCTAGCAACAGCCTGTTAAATAACTTGTGCAGCAGCTTCAAGTTTGGCCACTATGCCTCATAACTGTTTAAAAATAGATAATGACATAGAATGAAACTGTGGATAAACAAGGAAAAGTCATGCCACTATTTTGTCAGCATTTCAAATATTTAAGACAAAAAAAAGAAAGAGGAGAGTGAGCAATAATTGTAATTACATAATTGTTGACTAACCAAAACAAAAAACCAAAACAAAATTTGATAGGGAAATCCATAACATCTGTTGCCTCATCAATGAGATAAGACTGAAATAGTCATAACTAGCAAAAACAAAAACATATGCATATGAACGGAGTACACAACATTACCATGAAGAAAAATTTTAAAGCAAGGAAAATAAATACAACCTACTTTTCAGGCATAATGAAGTGGAGCAATGACCAGAGCTCTTTTAGGGAATTCTGAAGAGGTGTTCCTGTGATTAGAAGCCTGTGACTGGATTTGAAGTCAATCATTGTTTTGTATAGAAGAGAGTCGTCATTTTTCAGCCTGTGTGCCTCATCCACACCAATGAAGGCCCAGTTAACACCACCTAGAAACGACTGGACAAACATTTTATAGGTAGTACATGTGTGCTTACATAGAGATATTTCTGTAAAGCTTAGAAATAAGAAATATACAAGTAGGATTAGAAATGAAGCAGACCTTGTCTTTTAGAAGAATTTCGTACGTTGTGAGGAGGATGTTAAATTTCAATCTCTTGTTGTGGACATGCATCCACTCATGTGTTCGTATCTGTTCGATAAAAAACAGATTGTAACTTTTTCTCGTTGGTAAATAAACGGCTAAAATGTTATACCTACTCTACAAACAACCTACCATATTCCTACTGTTGATGTCTCCAAGGTAGACGACAACATTCATCCGTGGGGCCCATAACAGTATTTCCCTTTGCCAAGATGTAAGTGTAGAAAGAGGCACCACTAGTAGAAATGGTCCATACAGCTGGTGCTCATGAAACAGGCAGTTGAGGAAAGAGATTGTTTGGATGGTCTTTCCTAAGCCCATCTCATCAGCAAGAATACAACTGTTGCCTCTATGATTTAAGAAAAAAAATATATATATATATACATGTATATATATATAAATGTTTATTTAACAGTCAAAAGTATGAGAATTTCTTAGAGAAAATATAAGTTATTTAAATTAGCTCATTTATACATTCTAATAAGCAAAACCAATAAGTTAAGTCATTAGGAACTGATCATTCCTCAAACATCTGAGAAACAGTTGGGTTAATTTCACTCCAATAGGGGTAAAATATACAGTGATATATTTTTCACTGTGTGTGTTTTTAAATACCTCAATAACAACAGCACAGATTATATTTGGCATATTCTGCTTTTTTATATTGGGTTTGGCCAAACAAATATGTAACTTCAAAACAAAGGGATTTTTTTAACATTGCTTTATAAACAGTCACCAGAATAAAAATTGTATTCATATAGAAATATATACAGTTAATGTTATTGATTTTATTGGCCTATCGGAGTACCATCAGATGATGTTGTGAACAATCCCTAAATGGTTGCTCGTAAATTTTCAAAAGCACCAACGCCAAAGTTGACAACAGCTGGACAAAAGCACACTCTTTTACTCTGTCACCAGCGCTCACATGCACTGAGTCAGGAGTATTCGTTTATTTATTTAAGACATATATAAATACAATTTATGAAAGATTAATAGAGAATATTTTCAAGTTTTGTCCTTAGTAATGTTCAGTCAAAAATGCAGAGCTATTCAAAACCTGTTTAAGTACTTCTTTAATACAGTTTACCATATTTTTGGTATAATGATCACATAGATTGCTCCAGTCAATTGTTTTACAGACTGACTGCTGTAATTAAAGGAAAGTAGGGATGCACTGATTGCAGTTTTCTGGCTGCTCACCGATATTCAAAAAGCCTGACTGATTTTGACCTATTTCGATTTGCTTCTGTACATAGCAAAAAGGCTGCAAAGTTGGGAACAGTAGGCTGACTATTTCTAAACTCAGCCTTCTATTAGACCCTTGTGGTAGTAGAAAAGATCAGTGGATAAGATCAGTTTCACATGCAAATATCGACCAATCATCCTTCATCCAAAATTAAAGAAAACAGGGCCAATCAATCTGAGCATCCTTAAACATCTGCCTACCACTCACCCCCTCCTCAAATCCATATCCTTGGGGGAAGCACTGATTAATATAAAAGGAAATATTACTTTTAAAAATGCTCAACAAGTAACACCACAATATATGTCCCGGACATCTCCATTGAAGTAATATCTGTTAGTATTATGATTTTTAGCTTTCATGCTCGAGTAACTGCATCCTCCCAAACCCCCAGGGCTGTTTTCATTGCGTTGCAAACATTGAGCGAAGATTGTTTCGTTTTTTCCTAAAGTACAGATGCTGGTCACAAAATTAGAATATCGTGATTGATTGATTGATTTATGTCAGTAACTCCGTTCAAAAAGTGAAACTTGTATACTATATTAATACATTACACACATTGATATATTTCAAATGATGATTATAACTGACAACTACTGAAAACTCCAAATTCAGTGTTTCAAAAAAAAATTGACTATTGAAGACCCATACAAAAAAACTAAACCAAAGGAGGAGGGTTACTTTTGCCCTCAAGGGTCGTTGAAAAGCAATGAGTGATAATTGTAATTTGCTGAGATAACAAAAATACATTCACAAATATATTTGTGAAGGAATTTGCACGTCTTTGTCACCAAGCAACTGACTATTGAGCAGAGCTAACCCTAACTGTGCTCAAACTCCAAGATAGTAATGGATTGTCGCTATTGTAAGAAAACAAACTATGAAGATTGTTTGCACTTTTACAAAGTAAACTTGCCAGCTCTTTAAAATCTTAAATTTAAATGTTAAACAATTTCTTTTGATTTATCAATGCTAAAACCATTAAATCAAATTTAACAGCATTGATATTCTCAATAAATGTTATAGTTCTAGATAAGTCTGTGTTAAAATGTTAGTATTTATGGGAATCCTGAATGTCTGGGGGACCAAAAGCAGCTGCTTAGTTCAATTATGTCTTGGGTCAACTCTAAATGCAACCAGCATTACATAGTGTTTGAATATCCACTGCCTGATTACTTGCTTGGGATTTAACAGATGTGCAAAACATATTTTTATTTTAATTGCATTTTTTTGTCTTTAAGACTGGAGTTGTGTGCTTAAACACTGTCAGCAATGTCTTCCAGTAACATAAGTAACCAGAGATATTATTACATTTTCTGTCAACATAACGTTTTTTAATGCAAAAAACATGATGGCCCACTCGTGGTCTGCCTCGGTGTCCCGACCACCAGGCTTAGCAAGTTTTTCCGGGGGAAATCCCGAATTGGCTTGTGATTTACATCACTCCAAGCTTCAATTCAAACAGCATTTCTCCTATAACTGGACTGTTAGATATACTGTCCGTCTTACTACCATGGGGAGCAGAGCTTTCAGTCGCTCTGCTCCCCAACACTGGAACTCATTACCACCTCACCTTAGAAACGTAAAGTCATTCCCTAAATTTAAAACCGAACTTAAAACACACCTTTTTAGATCTGCCTTTTTAATATGACACAATTGGTTTGCTTGATTTTTTTATATAGATTTTTTTACATAGATTTATATATAGATTCCATATAGATACATTGTTGTGTATTTATTCTATCTATTTTTAATTGCTACATTTTATTGTTTCTGTTACTTTTCGCTCTTTGTACGGTGTCCTTGAGTGCCAGAAAGGTGCCTTTGAAATAAAATGTATTATTATTATTACTTCTACGAGAGAGCTGCTCTTTCTGGATGAGTAATTGTGAATTTAATCACAAGCAGCGTGAAGTTTTGGAGTGGAATGTCTGTGATTTAGCAGTCTTGCAAGCAGCTTGTCTCTCTGCAGCATAAAGAAGAGAGAAACAGTGCAGCTGATGCAGTGCAAAACTGTTGGAGATACAGTTTTGCAACGGCCAGTCAGAAACATCAGAACTTTAGTTTGGCGATGTGCATTTTATTTTTCACATGATTTTTTTAAAATACAGTTCATGTGTGATTAAATACTTTACATCTTTTGACAACATTAATTAAATCCAAAAAGTAACATATTTTAAAAAAATAAGGTGCCAGAATACAAATATATATTCATATGTGTAGCAAAATAATCAGCTGATCTGAATTTTTGTATTGTGTTTTGTCTTAAGTTTGAGTCAGCAATGAATTTCTGTAAGACAAAATTAAATATCTGAGTTTATTTGAGTCCATAAGAATCCCAACCTTGAGGTTCTTCATTTCTGAGTGTTACTAGAACATCAGCAAAGCGTTTTCAACTGCTGCTGTACCCTTACAGACTGTCCACACTCTCATAGGCAAGCCCATGTTAGTGAAGAAAAGACTGTAATGGAGACGCTCACTACTGGGGTAGAACTGAACCCCACAGTAACTGGTTAGAGTGAGACTTGCTGTTGGAGGAACGCCTTTATTGAGGATACTTCACATGGAGAAATTGTGAAACGTTACCTTGGGCTTCACTAATAAATTCTGCAGTACCTGCAGCAGTTTTTGGACCATCTGACTCAGTGTAAAGTTGACCTAAATGCTCAGTCTGTCTCTCAATATGTCCTTTGTATCATTATAGACAGATAGTACCACAAATATATACTCTAACAAAAAAAAATAGGTATTGATGTGGTGATGAAAAACCTTGGGGTTGGGGAAGGGAATTCTGAATGTTTTTTGCCCAGGTGCCCGAAAGGGCTAGTGCTACCCCTGAACATCAGACAATGTCAGTCTTTTTTCTTTTTAAAAAAATATAACCATGATGATATCAATAACCAATATTTGTTTCCATTTTTTTGTTTGTGTGTTTCAGGAGGCAGTTGGTCATGTGCTATTTGTTTGGTCATGTGACTGATGCAGTGTAATACTGCCTAGTGTTTAATTGAAGCATAGTAACTGGCTTTTTGCTGTAATTTGCTGTTCTCTAAATTCCTGTCTTTACAGGAATTAACTGATGTATTTAATCTGTTTCATGTTAAACTAAAAAGGACTTGCTTTGATGTATGGCTGTGTATTCAAAGGGTGTATTGTATTTTGCCAAGTTCGTTTCAGATATCGCTCTATAGATAAAGCTGTGTAAAAGGAGAATCAATTTGAAAATTAAGTCTTTATTTACAAATTGTGTATGATACTTTGAAAAAAATTATACTCTTAAAATAATCAGTGAAAGATACTTTAACTGAATTTCAGTAAACAAATTCATCTTATAAATGCTGACATGTTTTGATGATTCATCTGTGGTGATGAGCTCCAAGTCAGTGAGGTTGGAGTTCATTGTGTTTCATAGTCATATTCTCTAGCTCCCTCCACAAATTGTCTATCAGATACAAGCTGGAATTCTTTCTTAAGAAAATGGCAGTATTGCTTCCATTCAGAAGAAATATGTTGGAAAATTAATGCATTTCCTTAACACTAAGTCTGCTATGGATATGAATAATTTTGTGCTCAACTTTTT
The DNA here is from genome assembly GCF_002775205.1 of Xiphophorus maculatus. NCBI lineage: Eukaryota > Metazoa > Chordata > Actinopteri > Cyprinodontiformes > Poeciliidae > Xiphophorus > Xiphophorus maculatus. The sequence continues at coordinate 63,956 of NC_036450.1, forward strand.
ATATTTTACTATTGATTGAACATTAATCTTTTTTGTTTCTGCAGCACGTTCCATGTTGTATAGTTTTGGTCTAAGGTTTTTGCTTAGGAAAAGCTTTTGAGCTTTTGTATCAGGGTCATTTCAAATTCACTGATTTGTTACCATGACTGTTACAGTGTGTTCAAAGAGAATAAAGGAGAAGAGCGGCTATGAGAAGATGATGATGCTGGAAAAGCTTTGTGAAGGTAGATGTTGTCACTGCCATGTTCCTACCGGTATGGCTTAACTTCAAATCTAAATTATTTAAAACAAAGCCTTACTTTCTCCTGCTGTCTATTACAATTAGATATTCAGATTCTAGCTGGCAAAATGTTTTTCACTTCAAGCTAGAGTTGAGCAATGTGTGCCAGCCATAGCAATCCTCATCACTAATAGATGAAGGAATTCCATAGAATGAGAAGATTTCCAATTTAAGATACAGAATAAATCATTAAATGACAAAGACTGTAGAGTCATACTTGCTCCAGGAGTGGGCCATCCAGTTTAAACCATCCAGCTGGTAGTCCCTGAGCTCCAGTCCATCACCTCCAATGTAAGCCGGCTGCTTCTTCATTGGTACAAACCTGGGTCTCTGTTTCATCAACTAATAAAACAAAATCCTCATTTGAATTTCTTTAAGTGGAATACTGATATCCAAAAACATCTTCTAACAACCAATACTAAATACATTTCAATAGAATTGACTTAATGCAACAAACCAGGTTTAAATGATATGCACAGTAAATCTGTTTTAATTGATAATGTGTGACAGAAAAAAATTGTTTTACAGAACATACATTTTATTCTGAAACTTTTGCTAACACTGTTGGAAAAAATAAGGACTAAATTTACCTTCAAATCTCTAGAGGGAATGGTCTTTGACTGATTTCTGCCCATGTAGTCATCAATGCATTTCTGGAACTTTTTGGCAATCAGAGCACCATCTTCCCAGCTACACTCTGAATATGGTAAACCTTGCCACTTGCAGAGGTAGTCAGGGTAACCAGCAGCTGACTTCTGATTTGAATGTCCTGCATAACACATTTCAATAATTTATTGGATCACACAAACTCAGGGTTAGCAAACACATTCAGAGTAATCATAGAACAATACCTATGATACGTTCAACAAGCCGATACTGAGAATGCAGGTCATCCATCAGTTCCTCCTGACAATTAAAATATTCTCTATCTTCTGGTGATGCTGCCTTTAACCTAAAGAAACAGATACAATTAAAATGAGTCTGAGCACTTATATCACAATAAACATTTTAAAAGTCTGAAGTAAAAAAATGTATTCTTAAACCTGTGAACAATTAAGTTATTATAGCATCTTTCTAGACATTCAAGGACACCACAGGAAAAACGCTATTAAAAACAGGAAGAACAAATGACAAGCAAATGACATAAAAAATATGATTTATTCTTAGCTCTATGAAAACCGATTTACTGACAATAAGTTTACCATATGTAGGTGTAGAGACTAATTTAATATAAAGCATGGACACCTTAACAGAGGAGTAGTGCAGTAAGTTCACTTGAAGTAATTACTACAGTAAACTTTAACTTTACTAACTTGTATTCTGGGAATAGGATGTCTGTCAGGTACTGATTTGCTATTAAGTTCTCGATAATCTACACGTCTGAGCTCGCCTGACTTTTTCTTCGCACAGACTATCGGCAAAGAATAGAGTGACTTTGATTTTGTAACCCAGCCTCTGTTTATGAAGTCCTGCAGGTAGGTTTTTACTTCCTGATGAAGTGGTTTAGGTACTAGGGGTTGAACCAATTAGTGGACTAGTCGACTAGTCGACTCTAGGACGTCTCGCGAGTTTTTACATTTCATGTCGACTAGTCGCAGTCATGTGATTGCCGGTGGTGACAGCCTGTGCTGATCTGACAGCACAGTATACGTCACAAGACACAAGAAAAATAAGTTAATACATTAGTTTAAATGATATGTAGATGGATGCATATTCGTGGTTTTACAGTGTTTTTAAAAGGAGATGGAGTTGCAGCTGCAGTCCACTACAAAACACAAGCCGTCTAAAACTCGCCCCTTCCCGCTAAGGATGTCACTTAGCCGGCTCGCGAGTGTCTTTGTCACGACGATCTAACTAATACATTATGATGTTATGTTGCTGAGTAAAGGATAAAGATCTGTGGTAATGATAGCTGCTGATTAAATAAAAGCCTGTAGTTGGTAATGACAGTGTATACTTGTCTGACATATATATAGCCGTGAGTTCGTGCTAAGAATGACACTTCGTGCTTAGAAGTGTCATCAGATCAGCTGTCAGAAGTGTATGACACTCTGACAGCTGATCTGACAGAACACTGGCTACAAAATGGCGTCTTCAAAACAGATCGAGGACAAAACCCGCATCTTGTCAAACAGGTAGAAATTACTGGGTCCTTGTATGACAATGTGCTCTTAGCGAACTCTTAGCGAAGAGAATATTGACAGCGAGTGAACTTTATTTACCCCCGCCCCCGTGCCACCTCTTTTTATTGTTTTTACAAGCCATCTAAAAGATGTGCGTTTCCTTTTGAATGTTGGTTTCCCAGCAACTTATTATTTATCATAAACTATCCCGATGTTTTGTTTTTTCACTTGTTGCTGTTCTGTGTAAATGCCGTATTTTTCCGTGAAAACGGGTAATAAAGCCTCTACGTTACTCCAAAGCTTTGCGTCTTGCGTTGCTATGACGTCACAACGACTAGTCAACTCGACATCGACTCGACTTTTATCATGTTGACGTTGACTAGAAAATATCTTAAATCGTTCAATCTGCTGAGTCAGCAGAGCTTCCTGCCGCGCATCGGGCGGAGGAGAAGCAGGTGGTTTCGTTGAATTCAGCTGTAACCAAACGGGATCCGTTCATAACAAGTTTGGCTTGTGATGTTCCAAAAGCTCCATGTAGTCAGTGTGATAATTTGACTCCTATAGTAACTATCCAGAGATCATCAGCATCAGCCGGTGTTTAGAAAAAAAAGTAAGACCCGACTTTGTGCAACAAACTTTTCCCAGCTGCTCACGAAGAATCTCCATAATAGACTTAGTAAAAGCAGGAGAAGGGGAGAGAGTGTGTGTGTGTGTGTGTGTGTGAGGGGGGGGGGGAGGGGTCAATATTTGCCGTGAAAATAGCTAATAAAGCCTCCAAGTAGTTGTGAAGGGTTTTTGCGCTTACGTCACTATGACGTCACCGCGACTAGTCGACATCGACTCGACTATTATCATGATGTAGTCGACCTTAAAAAATATGTAGTCGTTCAACCCCTATTAGGTACACTAATGTAGGTATTTTGAACTGGTGTCTGGTCTTTGAGAGTAATGTGCATGCCAAGACTATGAATATAACCAACATCATTTTCATCTTTGGCAAAAGCTTTACACTCCTCCCTGAGCATTGTTTTCACTGCAGAAAGCTAAACATATAACCTGAAAAATAATTTAAATCAACGAGCAAGTGTGTAAGATGGTGGTTCTGTTCTCGTTGTTGAACCGCCGCTACGTGCTACTGGTAGTGAGATTTCACAGACGTAACAACAATTCTGCTCCACCTGCAGTGAACTCTCACACAGAACCTCTGCTTAAAGCTGCAGCACATAACTTTAAAAAAGAAAAGATTTTAGATATGTATTAAAACTTTCGCTGTCCTAACACAAGACAGATAATCTCTGAAAAAATAATCGATCGATCTCTGCCTCCTCCCTGTGTTCTGCAGAATTACTCAGCTCAGTCAGAAACAACCAATCAGAACCAGCATTAATCAGCTAGCCATGCTATCAGGAAGGATTGTTTATCTTGATGCAGCTTGGTTTGACTTTGAATGATGTTTCCTTTTTTATTTGACATTATTTGATTTAGGCAGTGCTGTGAGATTTACTTGACTCGTGTAATTTAGAGTACTGACAATCTTGTTAATTTTACTGATTGCAGGTTTTTCAGTTGTCCTTTTGACTGAATAACTGCTGTATTGTGCTTGCAAATATTTTACCACCTTAATGTGGCCCAGAATGAGACATGGTTTTAAAGTTACATTATGACCTGTGGTGTTGGTGACAGACACTGGGACCATGGCTGAGTTGCCCCTTTTCACTTTAAATAGTAACTTTTGCATATGAAGCCCTTCTGGACTGCTGGTGTTCAGAGTAGGACAAAACAACATTATGGTGTCCTCGTCAGCCTGGATGTGAGTTTGACAACGAATAGTTAGAGTTTCATCAGAGCCTAGGGTAACTTTACTCCGTCCTGTTTTTATTTGAATCTCCTTTTGCGGGCTCTGAAATGTCTGTATTAACTGGATAACAGTCTTTGCAGATCCAACATCAATGTCAAAAGCACTGCTCACTATGTTAGCAATATCATTGCTTTTATTGCCCTGTTGCTTCAATTGCTCTATGATGACTGCCTCTATTTGTCTGATAATAGGGTCCTGAGCCACATTTGGGTCATAAGAGACAAACACAGGCACTAATAGGCTAGAGCTAGACCTTTCAACCCCAGTAAGTTTAAACTCTATGGAAATCCACCATATAAATGGTACTTCTGTTTGATTAGCAGCAAGTCCATTTAATGGTTCTGATCCTAAGAGCTCATCTATACCCCTAATAGTGGTGTGCGGTAAGTGCTCCTCCCTCCAATTGCCATTTATCACTGTAGCCTGCGCACCTGTGTCCCACAGCGCTACAACTGGTAGATTGTCAAAAGTGCAGCTCACCATTTTACACCTACCAATTAGTTTTACTAATTTGATTTATGGGGTGCCTCACAAATTAACCCATAAACTTCAACTGGTTCAAAACTCTGCTGCTCACATCATTACCAAAATGGCCTCATTTCACCACATCACTCCAATTTTACAACTTCATTGGCTTCCTGTTTCTTTCAGAATTCAATTTAAAATCCTGTTCTTTACATTCAATGCATTTCACAACCTTGCCCCTCCTTATCTGTCTGATCTTCTGTACATCACCACCCATTCATGTTCCCTTTGTTCTTCCTCTTCCATCCACCTCAGTGTGCCTCTTGTCCGTCTCAGCACCAAGGAGAAAAGAGCCTTCTCTTGCTCTGCTCCCCAACTCTGGAACGCTCTTCCTCCTGACATCTGTAATACTGACTCTCTTCTGACCTTCAAATACAACTCAAAAATCATCTCACTTTAACTGTGTAGTTATTTTGTAGTTTTGTGTCTTGTAGACATTTCTTTACTGTTTTATTTGTGTTTGTAATGTAAAGTGTCCTGGGTGTTTTGAAAGGCACTGTCAAATAAAATGGATTAATATTATTATTAAGAACAGTACATAGAGCTTTATGGAATGGGTTTCCATGGTGGACCAGATGCATCCAAGCCATACATTATCAAGTGCAAAGTGTCAGATGCAGTGCTGTAAAGCACGCCCAAATAAAGAGCCCAGATAAAGACCACTTACCATTTTTTTTTCTCTTGTTCCTTTTTTTTGAAGTTTTCCAGTTTCTTCATACCCCTGACATTCTGCAACTTTAGTGTTTCCTCAGTCTCCCAGGTGTTATGGATGTGAGCCCAGTTTTTCCACTTAATGAAATATTGAACCTCGCCAGTCTCTTTATTTGAATCAAAGTCAAAATTGGGGTCCCCATCTGCTTCTACAGCATATACGGTGGTTGAACTTCCTGTTGCTGAAAATCAAAAATTTAAACATCACATTAGGGAAAATATCTAAGGTTAATCATCCTCTCTTGGATTTTTATTTAATTTCAAATATGAAAAGTATAAAACTGCACAGGACTCCTCAAAGCAAACCTGCAGTCTGGACCAAACTCCTCCATTTTCCCAACTTACCTTCAATATTTACATTCATTTGTTAAACTTAACAGAGTCAGAATATACTTTATTGATTAGGTCAAGACGTGTTCTTACCTCTTTTTCGTCCTAACCTGCAGTCCATTACTCTTTCAATTGTTTCAAACTCTTCCTCCTCAGGCATTGGAACATCTTCACCCAAAACCTCCACCAAATCATCAGAATCTGTATTTATGTCTTCATCTTCCTTATAACTTATGTTGACGGTGGCCTGTCTTCTTGGCCCTCCACATGCTATCTTTGCGTAGTTATTTTCATCCTCAGAAGATGAACACTTTTGGGATTTCTTTCTCTGAGTGATACTTTTTCCATTTCGAGAATTCATCCTAAAATCAGAGAGCAGTAGAAAAGTGGTAAAGGTTTCTTCAAAGTTGATGTCATCAAGTATGATGATCAGTTTTATTTCAACTACCTCATAAACTGAATTATGCAATTACAGCTCCATATTGGAGCTTTCAATTACAACTAGACTACCTATAACAAAACCACTCCAAAGTAATTTAAACATTTTTTTATTCTCAAACATAAGCACAACCTACAAATTCCTAAACAACACTGAACATTTTCAACTGATTTTATTGTTTTATAACATAGCTATCCCACATATTTAAGTTCTAGATTCTTATTCTTACATTTATTAGAAGAAATTATGGCTGGATGGATAGATTCTCTTTAAAACAGAAGTCCATACCAAACTGAGATTTTTGTGTACCATTAAAGCCCTAGTAGTACCATGCCTAATGACAATATATTGCACATTTATTATCGGAATGCCACTGTACAAAACATTCAGTCACTACTTTGCAACCTATTGCTAGCTCCCATCAGACTAGCTCCACAACTTGGTGCAGGTGAAAGCACAAAGAACTGAACAATTCCATTAACTCAATGAAACTTAGAAATGTAGGTGTTATTGATTTAGTGCTGTGCTCCACAGCAAATGAAAATAAATCAGAAAAACCGGTTGAAGTACAACTCAAAACCACTTCTTTCTCACCCTCTGTGTCAGCCACATTGCCATAGCAACTGACAACAATGCCACTTTGTTTTAGGATTCAACACCAAAACTTTCCCACACAAAAAAACAGAACATTCAGTCTATCGCAGGCTTAATGTTTATTTCGCGATTAAGTGATTAGCTACCGCTGTTATTAGCTAATCTGACACAGCAGTTTGTGGGTTATGTTTCTTTTCTCCATTCTTTACACATACAAGCTGTAGCCCACAAAACACACATTCATTAAAAAACATTCATTATAAATAGAGTCCACACTCTGCTCCTTCTGCACAAAAATATCCATCACTTTCTGGTAAAAGTCCCCTTTATTTTGTTTTAAAAGTCTCTCCGTCTCAATGAAGATTACTGGCAGGGAAGAAGGTCTTCCTTGATCGATCATGTCCCAGCTGTATGTTTTGAGTCTTTTCAGTGCTGAGAATGACTGCTCCACTGACACAGTGAGAACTGCTGGAGCAACTTTGTCACCTCAGAAACAGTTGCAATAACATTCTTCTCGGCCAAAAGGTTGAGAAGCTGTCAGGAGATTTACATTCATCCCTCACTGTTTTTTTTTTTGTTTTTTTTTGTTATACAGTCCAATGTGATCAGACTTAAGTCTGACAAAGTCAAAGAACTTAGCATACTTTGACAGGCTCTGTAGTTTTGTGTCATCAAAATGTTGCGACATTTCACTGAATTTTGCACAATCCACCAAACCAAGGAAAGCAAGTTCTTTGAAATGGTCAAACCTAGTCTTCACTTGATTGCTGATGTCGTCAAAAATGTTACACAACACACGTCTTCGTTCCTTTCTGGCCGACTGTCAAACCTCATTTCTGCTCAAATCGGTAGTAGAAACTGTCAAACTAGAGTGTCATGTACTAAATAAACTGTTGATGCATGCAAGACGGTATTCAATGACATCAATGACTGCGTCAATTAAATCATTCTGTATTCTGTTCGACAAGCCAGAGAATACAGTGGATGCCTTCAAATGTCTTGCTAGCCTGTCATCTTTCTCAGCAAAGAGTTCAACATAGTTGCCAGAACTCATTAGCAGAGCCCATGCTCTCATCATTTCCACAAAACGCTAGCTGCTGTTTGGCGAGGAAGCAAGTCGCATTGATGAGATCTTTTAAAATCTCTCGGATCTTCTTTACTTCTCGGATACTGACATGAAGTCCCCACTGTTCATCTAAAGACAAATCTATCGTCGATATCCCAAACGTTTTTACTGCGTTTATAAACGTTTTTACCGCTGAATAAGAGCGGTCGACCGCTCATGTTTGGCGAGGCTTCTTTGCAAATTCTTCAAGTCACAAAATCCCATCTGAGTCCACACAGTGCCACAACTTCAACCCAAAATGGTTGACTTCGCATAGTGTAGCGCATGGGTGTAGGAGAGTTTTCTGTAGGTCTTGGGGAGTTGTATAAGTATACCGAATTTCATGCTTCTATGACAAAGTAAGGTCAGTGCCCAGGGTATTTTTAAAGCTACCAGAGGGCGCCGTTGAGGCATTTTTGTTGCACTTTTAGTGATCATCTTAAAATACATATTTTATGCATATATATACTGTATATACAGTGAACCCATGTTTTCGCGGGGGTTGCGTTCCGAAAAGAGCCAGTGATAGGCAAACTCCATGAAGTACTTACCTTTATTTTTTGCAATTATTATACAGCATAATTACGGTAATACTCTACATTGAAACCAAAGAACAAAACCTGTTTTCAGGCATCATTTTCTTAACAAATAGAACGCTTTCTTACAAATAACTACAGTAAAATAATAATTTTAATCATCAATACGAAGTAAAGTAGGACAAATTATGACTTGCATATTTCACAGTGCCTCTAACTGTGCTCTGTAGTATCTTTTTTCTTCTGAAGTCTGTGGTGCAGGTGTGTTTTTTCAGAGAGAACATAGTTATCGGTAGTTGTTGTCGCTCTTTTTAATTTTGGGCAAAAACATTTGCCAAAATTTGCCAAGCTGTATTATGTATATTTAAATACCATAATGTTATTGGAACACAGGTAGAGAAGAAACGTGGAGACTGTTTAGCCAATCAAGATGCAGAACACAATGCACTGTGAAAAATAACTGCACAAAAAAAATCCACAAAGCAGTGAGGCCATGAAAGGTGAACCGCGTTATAGCAAGGGTTCACTGTATGTTTGTGTATATATATATATATATATATAGCGAGAGAGAGAGAGATCTATATATCTAAATAGATATACAGTACAGACCAAAAGTTTGGACACACCTTCTAATTAAAATGGCTTTTCTTTATTTTCATGACTATTTATAAGGCAAGAAATCCCACTTATTAACCTGACAGGGCACACCTATGAAGTGAAAACCATTTCAGGTGACTACCTCTTGAAGCTCATCAAGAAAATGCAGAGTGTGTGCAAAGCAGTAATCACAGCAAAAGGTTGCTACTTTGAAGAAACTAGAATATAAGGGGTATTTTCAGTTGTTTTACACTTTTTGTTTAATGCATATTTCCACATGTGTTATTCATAGTTTTGATGCCTTCAGTGTGAATCTACAATGTCAATAGTCATGAAAATAAAGGAAACTCATTGAATTAAAAGGTGTGTCCAAACTTTTGGTCTGTACTGTATATATAGAGAAAGAGATATCTATATATCTATATAGATAGATATATATATATTTGACCACACATTAGCCGACAGAAATCCTAGGTATAACGGTTTGATAAGGTTCGATTGTGCCGTGTGGTGTCTGACAATGGGCACAAAAAATTAAAACCAGGCATTAATCAATGCTTTACTACAATCTACCTGCAATGCATGTGGCTAGTGTCAATACTGACTGAATGAAAATTATTAGAACCTATTTATGTCACGTTAACGAAGAACAGCTGAAAAGTTGCAGGGTTTATCAACTGCGGTAGCAATTTCGCTCCATGTCCTCCCCTCCCATCCTAATCATGGAAATTTGATGATAGAATAGAATAGAAGTACTTTATTCATCCCAGCAGGGAAATTACTTCGCAGTTACAGCATAGAGACAAGACACAATAACAACTACCGCTGAGTATTAGTTGTTATTGGATTTTACTGATCCCCTCATCACTAACATCTGATGAGGGGGGATTTTACTGACCAATAAGAATCCCTAAAATGACTGGTGCGATTCCTGGTGTGCAGCAGCTTTTCTTCTCCGGACGTTGCTGGTTCAGAGCGAATGGTGGGAAGAGCGCTACATTTTTTATACATATATTTATACAGGTGAGCGGATAGACTCAACACAGCGGGTGGCTGAGTAATTGATGCTTATATTGCAAGTGTAGCTTTACGGATGAACTGCGCAACAAATTTCATATCATCCTGGTCTCAACAAATGGGTGATGGGCGCATCATGGTGGTACATGGCTGGTAGATGTTTCTGTGTGTGATGAATGAAGGTGTCAAATCCCGTCGCTAACATAAACACAAAAGCTATAAATGTCTGGGCAAGGTGAGCATTCATATATTAAATTGACTGAAGATGAATACATAAACTAAAAGCTGGAGTATAGTGTATTTGTGAGCCTCCCTCTTTATTATTAACTTGAATATAATTTCTTGTATAACTTTTCTTCCTGTTATCTTAGAAAGTGAGCTATTATTGTTAGCTATAGAGGTTAATTTTCTAAACTAGAGAGTAAGTAACTGTTAGGGATGTTCAAATATGAAAAATTGGAGTGATGTTGATATCCAATAGTAACACTCGTGTTATGCTAGATTTACCTATATTTTATTTAATAATTTTTTTTAATCCGATTAATCATAAGAATAATCGATAGATTATTCGATTACTAAAATATTTGTTTACAGCAGCCCTATATCCATTACAGCTTAAATTTTGAAAGTTGATAATTATCTCATTTTGTGGTAATTCCAGATACTGAACCATCTCAACTAGAAAATATTTAGCCTTTTTACTGCAAGATTGACATGGATAAGTTAGTTCAAGTTAGATGTCCTTCGTCAGAGAGGGCAGCATAAATGTGCACATTGTCATTGGCCTAATAAATAAGAGCTGAATCAAGATGTTTGAACAAAATGACTTAAAACCATAACTTTCACAAAGTTAGTACTTACTGCAAGACTGTTGAGCAGCTCATTTTTCTTTTATGTCATGCCTCCTTGACATCCAGGGACTCTGCCAGAAGACTGCTGTCATCTTAATGCTAACTGTCATAAGAAACTGCCCAACTGAGAATATCCTATGGAAGCTCAATGATTCTGAGAATGACTGACTAGCAATTTGCAGAGTTCTGATGTCTGGGATCGGAATACTCATGTCCTGAAGAAGCCTGTATATATATGTATATAACCTGCCGTCACATTGGGTTATGTGACATTGGGACGTCACATAACCCAATTTCTTTTTGATTGTTTAAAACTTTTTATAGGACTGCATTATTTTCCTTCTGCCTGAAGTTCTTCTATCCTTCCCATGTGAAATTTTGTATATAACAGTATAAATTATAATAAATGTGCTTCTTTATTAAAGTGTTTTATTTTACATTTAAAAAACACTTATTTTGTCATCTAATATGATTTAAAATAGAAAGTTTACTTGAACATTTTAATTAATGAATTAGTTTTATAATAACTCTTTTATAGATCCAAATACTCACTTCACATTTTTAAAAAAGGGATTGTCTTCTACAGAAATGAAATCATCCCAGTTCTTCAGTCAAAACAGCTACATATTTTCCTCAGTCATATCAACCTTCTTTAATTTAATTATTCAGACATTACAGATATTATCAAGATGTTAACTCTGACACTTATCTTATTTTCTATCTGTAATTATCTGGATATTTTTTGAAATATACAATTTGTAGGATGTAGATGTGAAGGTACGCTGATTGCTGGTACAGACAATAAGGTTTAGCACTCCTATGCTAGCATGCAAAGGATATCTGAAAGAGGTGTTTTTGTTTTCCTTTTACATGCATAACATTATAGAACACTGTAGACATGCCTAGATTGATCTGTGTATTACATAGCACATATGGTCTGTAGCCTATAAGTATCTTACGATATGTTAGTCTCATTTTCCTCTAAAATTTATGACGATAAATGTGCCTGCCACTTCTCCAAATGCCTTGATAAAGTATGTAGTGTTGTAATCGGTTCATTATTCTTACTACAAAAGGCTATTTAAACTAGGGTCATTGAAAGAAAACATCCACATGTATACATGAACATCTAAAAATATTTGCCAAGTTTCTGATGAACTATGGATTTTTTAACCAATTTATTTGCGTGGTATAAAATGGCAGTTAACATTTTGTTTTACTAAAAAAATCTAACGCATGGACATAAAGAGGCATGAATCTCAGAATATTTTTGTTAACGTTTTTGATGGAATATGGATTTATTTTTAATTAATTTACTAGATTGTGAAAGTATGGCATAAAATGATGGTTAACTTTTTTTTTAAATGCACTGAACCTATTAGTTTCATTCAAAAATTAATAAAATCTATTAATGACTAATAAATAACCTAAATTAATTAACTCCTAAAATAAAATAAATATTTGAAAAATAAAGCTTGCTCTGTCAAAGTTTGACTTATTTATTTCAAGGTTTATTTATTTCAAGATTTATCTCATAACCATTTTTTTTGTGACACTTTTTTAGTAAAGCAATTTTACATATTTCAGGGGGTTTTGTTTTTTTAACTTTTTATCTGGGGCTCACTCCGGTGCCTTCAGTTCCTCCTCCCCTGTTGTTTCCTTGGTAACAGCTAAACACAGAAGGAGCTAAAAGCTTCAGTTTTTTGCCACTCGGGCTGAACCCAACATATAATACGATAGCGACAACAGTAAAAAAGGTTTAACAATTTTAATCTTTCTTGTGGATGTGAAGGTGCACATGCTAATCTTCATGTGCACATCTGCGTGTACGAGCTCGAAATTTCACATGAATTACGCTCTTCACACAGCTGGATGAGGATAAGCAACTGTCACCTCACCACGCAAGCTCTATAAAAATGAATAGAGAGAGAGCAGCGCTGTCTCCTGTTACTGTGTTGACCTGCATCCATTTCGTGCTACACTCGTGGTCTCCTATCAAACAGCGTATAACACATAGCGGGTCAATACAACACGGCAACACAACAAACAAATGCACCGACAATGTATTCATCCGATTCAGGTGTCCTTCCTGAGGGTGGGGCAAGGGGAGTTGGAATTCAACCAATGGGCTGTTTCCGTTCTGACAGTCCACAATCACTGAGGTATTTAAAGAAAATACAAAAGGCCAGTGCAAAATGGTGCAACCTAAGACAGTTTGCTTAATCACAAAAGAGATGATGAATCTAATTGAAAAGCCAGCATTTCGAAAAATACTGCAAACATTTGTGTACTACAGTACGCAGTAGTAAGTTGATACTTTTTCCAACAAAAGTCCTAACTGGCAGTATAGCCTGTTTCTGCCCAATGATAAAAATATGTTGAAGGGAAAGTTAATTTACAGAGACTTCATAATCCATAAATATTTATCGTTTATGTATTTTATATATTTAAAATGTTTTCCAGTTCCACTGTTAAATGTTCTTTAGAAATGTGTTATATATATATATATATATATATATATATATATATACACAGTATATCAGCTTGTATTCAAGTGTGCTGTACTGGAGTTATCAAATAAATAAATTATCAAATAAATTTGTAATTCAGTACATTTATGTTTGTTTTAAAAAAGGTTTTAATCAATTGACTACTGTTTTTCTGTATAGGATCGGTATTGGCCGATACTAAACCTTATTTATGTATCGTATCATAAGTGAAAAAGGTGGGTCAGTGCATCTCTACGCAGATGATCACTCTCTCTGAGCCAGGTTCTGTTGGCAATTTCTTTCTGTTAAAGAGGAGGTTGCAATGTTTTGGAAGATGCATAAACAAAGCCATGTTTGTCCTTGTAAGAATGTTTTAATAAAACCTAACCTAAAGTGCCAGTTCTTTGGGTGGCCTGTACTTGTAAACCTCTTTTTGGTTTGCAGCAACAATTCATCATCAACAATACACTTACTTGGTTGGAAGTTTTCTGCTTTTAAATTTGAGACTGGGCTCATAGTCTGATGCAGTTTCATTACTGTTATCCTCTGTCGATGAATCTGACCCAGTATCACTCCCAGAGACTGAGCCTGATCCAGAGTCAGAGGAGTCTGAATTCCCTCGCTTTCTGGATCCACTTGAGGTGTCAGATTCATCACTACTTGAAGAGTCCTGAAAAACAAAACAACACAAATGTAAACATTTGAAAGGTACCAAGCCCTCCTGCAATTTTACCCAAAACTGTGCTTTGATCAGATGAAATCAATATTAGGCTATTGAGCAACTAAGATTCCTGGTCAGTCTGCTATTAATATGTAGTAACACAACTAACAGAATTTGTGCTACTTCCATAGGCCATGGAAAACTTTGACTGCATGTCATTATAAATTCTTTGAAATACTACAACATATTGGGCTGTGGCATAAAACTGATAATGACTGGTCACTAGGTCCTTTAGCTTTACCTTTGAATTCTCAGAACACAAAGGGTTTATACAATTAGAAATACATTCTGCAAATAAGCTTTTTTGGAACAAAAACCATCATGTGGACAGCTATAGAGCTTAAGCAACACCACCAAAAAAAGCTCTCCTAACTGCAAAAGGGTTATTTTTTGATGCCATCACGTCAGTCATTTCACTTCTCGAATATTAGGACTGAGGCTGTAATGATTCATAAAATGTTTCAAGTACCTCAATTATTAAAATTCCTCAAGGCAAATTATCTACCTCGAGGTTTTGTGAAATTATGTTTTACTATTTAGTGCACTGTGTTTCATCCAGATCACTATTTTTGATGCACAAAACTCTGACTTCTGCCTATATGTTTTTGGCAATTGCTAAGCTAAGCTATTAGCATAACAAAGGATGACCAAACATCCTCTTTTCCTCAGGCATGTCCACTTTTCACATATTGTCCACGGCATCGGGGAGGAATTTAATTGATTGAAGAAAAATAGGCACCAAATTAACTGGCAGGACATAAACTCTCTGGGAGAGTTTATTTCTCCCAGAGAGAGAAATAAACTCTCTCTGGGAATGGTTACAACAGGAAAAACACATCCAACAAAGCTTGAGCAACCAAAACCGTTTCTGTGGCGCTTATTAAAAACTCAATACACATGAAATGAAAGAGCTACTAAACCCCACCGCGTTAGCTCTGGTTGCGCAGCGCTATGTGAACTGCAGGAATAACTTGCACTTGCAGAGGTGTGCGTTGAGGGAGCGGTGAGAATGATTCATCTTTGTGAACAAACAATTATGCAGCATTTACATTTCAATACGCTGCCCAGCGTGTGGCTCTATCATCCTTGTAAAGTTTATGTCTATGGTCCCGGTTGGCCAGAGCGTTAGTGGTTAACGAACCAGCGCTGACCTCATCATGCAGGTTCAGTCGGTGAGGTGGAGCTTTCGCGCTCGCCTCATAGTCACGCATCACGCTGGTTTTATATTATTTTATTATTATTTCTATTATTTTTTCGGTTACACGAAGCATCAAACCATATCAAATGCTTTGTCCACTTAGTCAGACAAAGTTAATGCGCGCAGCCGCGCGGAGATCTTAGAAACTCATCCGTTAAAGCTTGGACAAACCAAAACAGTTTCTGTGGCCCTTATTAAAAACGCAACAGACACGAAATGGAAGAGCTACTAAAACCACACTAGCGGCATTTAAATAAATCTTCCCAGGGTTTCCCCCTGAATATTACAGGCCTGGCGGCCCGCCATACTTTACTAGCGCCACCGCCCGGCTAAACCTTTCTTGTTAATCTAAAATAAAAGAAAAATAATAATAAATTTAAAAAATGCTTCTTTTTTTTCTGAATAGGCGCCTTGACCACCGGGGTTAGCAAGTTTTCTGGGGGAAACCCTGGTTCTGTTTGTTGCACATCTCTGCGCACAGTGCAGTGGATTTAACTCATCATGCAGGGCCGGTCCAAGGCTGTATGAGGCCTTGAACAGAATTGAGCAGAAGAGGGGCCCCTCTTGCTTCTAAAAACATCAGCACCTCTAACAGCTTCTGCGTTAGATTTAATCTGGGAGAGAAGGTGTAGTTTAACTGGCCAACCTAAAAAGCAATAAGTTATAATTGCAGTTTATTAATTTGTATTTGTGAACAAACAGATCTCAAACTCAAAGATTAAACTAATAGCATCAGATTCTAGCTCTGGTAACAAAACAGTTTAACTATGAATATTTTTCTTTGAACTTTTACAAAGTAAACCTGCCATTCAGACAACCTACAAAAACAGGGCCAGCAAAAATTATTTTGTCTAAGGAGGCTCACAAAGTTTCAAGTTGATAAGTCACTGATGATCCTATTTTATAGATCATATATTGAATCTGTGTTTACCTTTTTCTCTCCTCTGTTGGTTTGGAAATCTTAGTATTAGATCAAAAAATGACCTTAGCAGAGTAATACATACTAGCAATAAGATCTTAGGGATTAAACAATGCTCACTTACAGAACTGTGTAAAAAAACAAATCATTAGGAAAACTAAAGCCATTATTGCTGATACTTTTCATCCTTTACATGCTGAGTTCCAGTTTCTACCTTCCGCCATCAGGCTCAGACTCCCTTGTATAAAAAGTAACAGGTACAAGTTCTCTTTTGTTCCTACAGCAATATCTCTTTTTAATGTAGGACAAGACAGGGGGACTTGCACCTGATTTAGTGTTTGTAGCAACTGTCGGTCAATAATGAAATACACTGCTGTATTCTTTCCATTATGTGTTGATTTGCATTTCATGTCCTCTTGGTATGTTTTGTTGTTTTTGTTTTTATTATTATTTTTGTTACTTTGTCTTAGTTTTTATACTTGCTGCAACATCAATTGGCCAATTAGAGATACGAATAAATCTGAAATCTGAAGCTCTTTCAAAACATATTTAAATGTTAAACAATTTAACATCTTTTAATTTATGTATACTGAAACCATTAAATCAAATTTAACAACATCAATAATCTCATTAAAGAAATGTTACATTCATATATCTGCGATCTGTGTTAAAATATTAGCATTTATGGGCCCCAAAAACCCTGGAGGGCCTTAAGGAGCTGCTGACTTAATTTGGATTAAACAAGTGCAAATAATTGATATTCATTGTATTTTTTGATTTGTTGTTTTTAAGATTCTATAGCTGTGGGTTTAAATATTGTTTCTCTGACAATGTTTTCCCGTAATATATAATAACCCAGTAATATTTTTAAATTTCCTGTCTACTTAACATATTTTAATACAAAAACAAGGTGGATCGCCTCGACCGCCGGGCTTAGCAAGTTTCTGGGGTAAACCCTGTACTGTACATCCTTATCTGGCAGTGAATTAAACAAATAATTAAGTATGCAAGTGACACAGCCCTAGTTAGTTTTCTATTTGATGAAGAAGAGGACCATGGCTCAGTTTTACATCTTTTCCTTAACTGTTGTAAACAACACAATCTCCTATTAAGCCAAATCAAAACTAAAGAATTTTCCATAGATTTCAGAAAAAGCCAATCCTCCTGCACAATGTATATTGACGATGAATTTATGGAGTTTGTTACATATTTTAAATATCTTGGCGATGTGTTTTATCACAAATTGAAGTGGGAATTATGGAATTATCTCATTAGTACAAAGACTCAACAATGTACCTTTTAAATAAGTTATTGTTTTTTAATATTCATAGCTATCTATGTTCATCTGTTTCATTGTGCTTTTATTGAAAGTGTTTTATCCTTTTCTATCATCTGCTGGTTTGGAAATGCTTCTGCTGGTTTTACTGGACTTTATTTGTAATTTTAGTGGATCACTCCCTTAGTGTACAATATTAACCCCATTTTGGTTATGCATACTTAATCAAGCAATCCCTATATTTTGGTAAATTGTCCACATTAAACACAGGAAACAAAAAAAAAACAACAACAAACAAACCCACAGTTTACCAAAAAAGGAATAGGCCGAAGCAAAGCTTATTCTTGCCTACCTTTTACCAAATATTTTCCATACAGCTTAAAATTGTACACACTCTTGATTGTACTTGGAGTTTCTGATCAGCTCTACCAGTTTAATGAATGCCAACAATTGTCATCTATACTTTTATCATAGCAAAAAAGCTTGTTTTGATATTTCTTTTTAGAAAAAAAGAACAGATATTCCATCTGTCAAATAATAGCTGGAGGAAATAGTAAGGCTCTCTCATCTGGAAAAAACATGGTTCTCAATAGTCATCAAATTGAAACAATTCAATAATTTCCCTTTTCCACCAGCTTTGAAGCAAGCCGGGCCAGGCCTGCTTTGGTGGGTGATGCAAGCTTCACTCCTGTTCACTGATTGGCCGTGGGCATGGTCAGACGGAGCAGCAAAGAGAGAAGAAAAACAAAAGGCGCAACGTTTGAAACTCGCTGCAACACAGAAGTGATGGAAGCTACATGCAAGCGGATTTCAATAGTCAGCTTAATGGAGCAGTGAGGAATGAGTCGTTTTTGTCAAAGTAGCGGAGAGACTGAAAAGCCTTGTTAGCCGCTTCAGAGCCCGACGCAGCCCCACGTTGAACACTGACTCAGATGCAGCCAACGCCGCTGCTGATCTCCAGCCAGGTGAGCAGTTTGTAGATATATCTGTCTGCTTTTTAATATATTTAAAGTTGCATACATACAGTCATGGAAGACATTTGAAACACAAAGTCTGCAGTATTTTTATTACTCAAACACAACATGCGCATTTTCTGAAGATACCCAGTTGCACATTCCTCAGTTATACATAACTGTCAATATTGTACATCATGTTGCCTTCATTTGTTTTTTTATGCTTTATCTGCCTCGATTGTTTCTCATTTTGCTGTTGTTGCACAGGAGTTTCCCCCTTGTCAGACAAAACATATTACATGATATTCTATTATTGTATAATGGCTAGATATCAGTTCTAATTAAACAATTATGAAATATTTATTGTAGAGGACATAAAAACAAATAAACCTGAAGAAAACAATAGTGGTGAGAGGCGTCGGGCAGGAGTGGGCATACTTGTTGCTCCCCATCTCGGCACCTGTACGTTGGGGTTTACCCCGGTGAACGAGAGGGTAGCCTCCCTCCGCCTACGGGTGGGGGGACGGGTCCTGACTGTCGTTTGTGCTTATGGGCTGAACGACAGTTCAGATTACCCACCCTTTTTGGAGTCCTTAGAGGGGGTACTGGAGAGTGCTCCTCCTGGGGACTCCCTTGTTCTGCTGGTGGACTTCAACGCTCACGTGGGCAATGACAGTGAGACCTGGAGGGGCGTGGTTGGGAGGAACAGCGCCCCCGATCTGAACTCGAGCGGTGTTCTGTTGTTGGACTTCTGTGCTCGTCATGGATTGTCCATAACGAACACCATGTTCAAGCATAAGGCTGTCCATATGTGCACTTGGCACCAGGACAGGACTGAGCTTGAGGCTGGAGAGAGTCCCGCTGCGGTGGAAGACATCACATGTGGTTCCTGTTCCCAAGAAGCCAAGACCATCCGACCCAGGGGACTACAGACCAGTTGCTCTCACATCTCATGTGATGAAGGTCATGGAGAGACTGGTCCTGGCCCAGCTGAGGCCTCGGGTGAGGAAGTTTCTAGACCCCCTGCAATTTGCCTACCAGCCCCACTTAGGAGTTGACGATGCCGTCATCTTCCTGCTGCAACGAGCACTTTCGCACCTGGATGGTGGAGGAGACACTGTGAGAATCACAGTCTTTGATGCCTTCAACACCATCCAGCCTCTGCTACTGGGTGAGAAGCTGCGGAGGATGGGTGTCAACGACTCAGTGATCTCCTGGGTTACTGACTACTTAACAGGCAGGCCACAGTTTGTCCATCTGGGCAGTGTCCTGTCTGGTGTGGTGGTCAGTGACGTAGGAGCTCCACAGGGAACTGTGCTTTCTCCCTTTCTCTTCACCCTGTACACCACTGATTTCCAGTACAACTCTTGAGTCATGTCACCTACAGAAGTTTTCTGATGACTCAGCGGTTGTCCGGTGTATAGGGGATGGAGGGGAGGGGGAGTACAGGACACTGGTGGATGGCTTTGTGGAGTGGTCTGAGCAGAATCACCTGAGGCTCAACATTAGTAAGACCAGAGAGATGGTGATTGACTTCAGAAGGAAGAAAACACCTTCACGGCCACTGAAGATCAAAGGGGAAGTGGTGGAGGAGGTGGAGGATTACAAATACCTGGGAGTTGTAATCGGCAACAGACTGGACTGGGCATCTAACACTGACGCTGTGTGCAAGAAGGGGATGAGCAGACTCTATTTTTTAAGGAAGCTGAGATCCTTCAATGTGTGCAGCAAGATGTTGGAGACCTTTTATCACAGTGTTGTTGCCGGTGCCATCTTCTTTGCTGCTGTGTGTTGGGGAAGCAGCATCAGAGCCAGCGACTCTAATAGACTGGACAAAATCATCAGGAAAGCTGGCTCTGTACTGGGACTAAGGCTGGAGTCCCTGGAAACTGTGATGGAGAGGAGGACAATGAAGAAGGTTCTGTCTATTATGGACAATAAACAGCACCCTCTCCACCACATAGTGGACAGACAGCGGAGCACCTTCTCACATAGACTGCTCCAGCTCCGCTGTCGTAGGGACAGATACAGGGAATCCTTCCTGCCACATGACGTCTCACAGTACAATAAAAGCTAAATCATTGTTCTGCACTAATCAGTCCAATTTTGCACAACTGCACTGTGGCACACTTGCTGTACATATATTTAAATATACATATCTGCATTTTTTTAATCTTTGCAAGGACTGCTCTAAGTTGCTTTTTATATTAACGGCATTTTATATTTTTACAATTTATAGCATTTTATATTTTATTTTATCTACAACTACTACTCAGTGGTAGTTGTTATTGTGTCTTGTCTCTATGCTTTAACTGCGAAGTAATTTCCCTGCTGGGATGAATAAAGTACTTCTATTCACCCTAGGCCGCAGTTCGATGATCGACTTTGTCATTGTTTCATCAGATCTGCGGCCGTATGTCTTGGACACTCGGGTGAAGAGAGGTGCGGAGCTGTCCACTGACCACTACCTGGTGGTGAGTTGGCTCCGGTGGTGGGGGAGGAAGCCGGTCAGACCTGGCAGAACCAAACGTGTTGTGAGGGTCTGCTGGGAACGTCTGGCGGAATCCCCTGTGAGACGGAGCTTTAACTCCCATCTTCGGCAAAACTTCGAACACGCCCCGGGGGAGGTGGGGGACATGGAGTGTGAGTGGACCATGTTCCGTGCCTCCATTGTCGAGGCGGCTGATCGGAGCTGTGGCCGCAAGGTTGTCGGTGCCTGTCACGGCGGCAACCCTCGAACCCGTTGGTGGACACCTTCGGTGAGGAATGCCGTCAGGCTGAAGAAGGAGTCCTATCGGGCCTTTTTGGCCTGTGGGACTCCGGAAGCAGCTGATGGGTACCGGCAGGCGAAGCGGCATGCGGCTCGGGTGGTTGCTGAGGCAAAAACTCGGGCGTGGGAGGAGTTTGGAGAGGCCATGGAGAAAGACTTCCGTACGGCTTCGAGGCGATTCTGGTCCACCATCCGGCGTCTCAGGGGGGGAAGCAGTACGGCACCAACACTGTTTATAGTGGGGATGGTGTGCTGCTGACCTCTACTCGGGACATTGTGGGCCGGTGGGCAGAATACTTCGAAGACCTCCTCAATCCCACCAATATGCCTTCCATTGAGGAAGCTGAACCTGGGGACTCTGGGTTGGGCTCTCCAATCTCTGGGGACGAGGTTGCCGAGGTGGTTAAAAAGCTCCTCGGTGGCAAGGCCCCGGGGGTGGATGAGATCCGCCCGGAGTTCCTTAAGGCTCTGGATGTTGTAGGGTTGTGTTGGCTGACGCGACTCTGCAATATCGCATGGACATCGGGGGCAGTTCCCCTGGATTGGCAGACTGGGGTGGTGGTCCCCCTGTTCAAAAAGGGGGACCGGAGGGTGTGCTCCAATTATAGAGGGGTCACACTCTTAAACCTCCCTGGCAAGGTCTATTCAGGGGTCCTGGAGAGGAGGGTCCGTCGGATAGTTGAACCTCAGATTCAGGAAGAGCAGTGTGGTTTTCATCCTGGTCATGGAACACTGGACCAGCTCTACACCCTCGGCAGGGTACTGGAGGGTGCATGGGAGTTCGCCCAACCGTCTACATGTGTTTTGTGGACCTGGAGAAGGCGTTCGACCATGTCCGTCGGGGAGCCCTGTGGAGGGTTCTCCGGGAGTATGGGGTACCGGGCCCTTTGATACGGGCTGTCAGGTCCCTGTACGACCAGTGTCAGAGTCTGGTCCGCATTGCTGGCAGTAAGTCGGGTTCGTTTCCGGTGAGAGTTGGACTCCGCCAGGGCTGCCCTTTGTCACCAATTCTGTTCATCACTTTCATGGACAGAATTTCTAGGCGCAGCCAAGGTGTTGAGGGGATCCGATTTGGTGGCCTTAGAATCTCATCTCTGCTCTTTGCAGATGATGTGGTCCTTTTGGCTTCATCAGGCCGTGATCTGCAGCTGTCGCTGGAGCGGTTCGCAGCCGAGTGTGAAGCGGCCGGGATGAGGATCAGTGCCTCCAAATCCGAGGCCATGGTCTTGAGCCGGAAAAGGGTAGAGTGCCTTCTCCGGGTCAGGGGGGGTGTCCTGCCCCAAGTGGAGGAGTTCAAGTATCTCGGGATCTTGTTCACAAATGGGGGAAGAAGGGAGCGGGAGATCGACAGGCGGATTGGCGCAGCGTCTGCCGTGAAGCGGGCGCTGTACCGGTCCGTCGTGGTGAAGAGAGAGCTGAGCCAAAAAGTGAAGCTCTCGATTTACCGGTCGATCTACGTTCCCACCCTCATCTATGGTCATGAGCTTTGGGTCATGACCAAAAGAACGAGATCGCGGATACAAGCGGCCGAAATGGGTTTTGTCCGTAGGGTCGCTGGGCTCTCCCTTAGAGATAGGGTGAGAAGCTCAGTCATCCGGGAGGGACTCAGAGTAGAGCCGCTGCTCCTTCACATGGAGAGGAGCCAGTTGAGGTGGCTCGGGCATCTGGTCAGGCTGCCTCCTGGACACCTCCCTGGTGAGGTGTTCCGGGCACGTCCCACCGGGAGGAGGCCCCGGGGAAGACCCAGGACACGCTGGAGGGACTATGGCTCTCGGCTGGCCTGGGATCGCCTTGGGATTCCCCCAGAAGAGCTGGAAGAAGTGGCCGGGGAGAGGGAAGTCTGGGCCTCCCTTCTGAAGCTACTACCACCGCGACCCGACCCCAGATAAGCGGAAGATGGATGGATGGATGGATGGGAGGGAAACAATAGTGGTATTTTATCCATGGCTGTATGTCTGCATTGGTCTAAAACTTACAAGTAATTACGTTTTGTCTTTAATTTACACAACTATTCTAGTTATTTATAATTCTGTATGCCTGGATGGTAAAAAGAAAAGTGTTTGTATATATATAAAGCAACATGTCTGTTTTAAATAATTCCTTCTGTGTTTGTAACTTCCACATTAGTAACTCTGTTACTTATCTACATTTATGTGCTATAAGCCCTAACATCTGATTACTTTTCCCAGGGAACAGAAGAAGAGGAACATGGCTGACATGATGAACGATGAGGAGAACCGTCAGAACAACAACTGGATCTCCTTGAGGAGGAAGCAGCTACCAGCTGAGATGGTAGAGCTCCATGGAGAGTTGAGGCAAACAGAAGAAAAATAAAAGCTGTTTTCTCTCAATGAACAAAGTCTCTTTTTTATACTCACTCCACACATTATTGTACATACTGTAGTTAATATGGCATCAAGGTACAATAACTATGTTGTCGTTAGTTAGGTGAACAAAATCCTGCCTAAGATCAGTAGCTGTTAGCGATCAGTAGCATACTGATGGTAGATGTTTAGTGTACTACGGAGCAGAAAGCTGACGTTTCTCCCTACATCAGTGGGTGATGCAGGTTGCTACAATCTGCAGAATTACTCAGCTCAGTCAGAAACACCCAATCAGAACCAGCATTCATCAGCTAACTGTGCTCTCAGGAAGTTTGGATTTAGTAACTCAGGATTGTTTATTTTGATGCAGCCTGCGTTTGACTTTGAATGAATGTTTCCTTTTTTATTTGACATTATCTGATTTAGGCAATGTTGTCAGATTTACTTGACCCATGTATAATTTAGGGTACTGAGAATCTTGTTCATTTTACTGATTGCAGGTTTTTCAGCTGTCCTTTTGACTGAAGAAATGCTGTATTGTGCTTGCAAATACACTGCCTGGCCAAAAAAAAAGTCGCCACCAAAAAATGGTCACACACTCTAATATTTTGTTGGACCGCCTTTAGCTTTGATTACAGCCCACATTCGCTATGGCATTGTTTCAATAAGCTTCTGCAGTGTCACAAGATTTATTTCCATCCAGTGTTGCATTAATCTTTCACCAAGATCTTGTATTGATGATGGGAGAGTCTGACCACTGTGCAAAGCCTTCTCTAGCACATCCCAAAGATTCTCAATGGGGTTAAGGTCTGGACTCTGTGGTGGCCAATCCATGTGTGAAAAAGATGTATCATGCTCCCTGAACCACTCTTTCACAATGTGAGCCCGATGAATCCTGGCATTGTCATCTTGGAATATGCTTGTTCCATTTGGGAAGACAAAATCCATTGATGGAAAAACCTGGTCATTCAGTATATTCAGGTAGTCAGCTGACCTCATTCTTTGGGCACACAATGTTGCTGAACCTAGACCTGACCAACTGCAGCAACCCCAGATCATAGCACTGCCCCCACAGGCTTGTACAGTAGGCACTAGGCATGATGGGTGCATCACTTCACCTGCCTCTCTTCTTACCCTGATGCGCCCATCACTCTGGAACAGGGCAAATCTGGACTCATCAGACCACATGACCCTCTTCCATTCCTCCAGAGTCCAATCTTTATGCTCCCTAGCAAACTGAATCCATTTTTTCTGGTTAGCCTTACTGATTAGAGGTTTTCTTACAGCTACACAGCTGTTCAATCCCAACCCCTTGAGTTCCCTTCGCATTGTGCGTGTGGAAATGCTTTTGCGTTCACAATTAAACATACTCCTGAGTTCTACTGTTGTTTTTCTTCGATTTGACCAAACGTTTAAGTAATCGCCGATCACGATCATTCAGGATTTTTTTCCGACCACATTTCTTCCTGGAAGACGATGGTTCCCCACCATCCTTCCAGTTTTTAATGATGCATTGGACAGTTCTTAACCCAATTCTAGTAGTTTCTGCAATCTCCTTAGATGTTTTCTCTGCTTGATGCATGCCAATGATTTGACCCTTCTTAAACAGACTAAAGTCTTTTCCACGACCACAGGATGTGTCTTTTGCCATGGTTGTTTAAGAAATGAGGAGTTACTCATTGCATCAGCTGGGGTTAAATAACTTGTTGCCAGCTGAAAGATAATCGCCTCTGCAGTACTTATCCAATAGGAGGCTTGTACCTATTTGCTTAGTTAAATCCAGGTGGCGACTTTTTTTTTCGCCAGGCAGTGTATTTACTCTTTTTGGTTGTATCTGCATATTGTAAGCATTACATACTTTAATACCTATTTCGCATGTTTATGTCTAAATTAGGTGAATTTATTACCAGATCTTTTTTTTATTATTTTGTCAGATCAAATTGTATAATTTATACCCAAGGCAAAAAATGAACAGCCAATCCAGGTGATCGGCAGTGAACGGCCCTAATGGGTGATCAGAATTGGCAGCAAAAAAACCTGATTGGAGCATCCCTAATTTTTACATTTCCTGTCAACATTTTTTATTAGAAAAACATGGTGGTCCACTGGTGGACCGCCCTCCATCCTGACCACAGGGCTTGGCAAGTTTTCTGGGGGAAACACTGATATTTAGAACCAATTGAAGAAGGATTAATTTGTGTGATAAGATACAAGTCCTAGGGAAGGGGAGTTGAGTGAGATATGGGAATGTTCTTGTTCATTTATGCAACTTTTGTTGAGTTTTGTAATGTCTTATTTAGCCATATTTTTATGGAAAAATATAAATTAAATTAGAAAAAGAAGACGCATTTTATTGTTGATGCTTTGATTTTTCATGACTAATCCCCCATAAAACATTTTGACAAGGAAAAAAATGTGACTTTGCATTTTAACATCTTGAAATGGGGTTTCTTCAAAAAGCTGCTGCTATTTCTGACAATACGTCTGCACAATAGTGTTTCTTCACTAAGCCTTCAGTGCGTGACTGGCTCAGTGGATCGAGTAGTTGTCTTGTAATTGGAAGGTTGTAGGTTTAACTTTAGATTCCTCCGGTCTCATGTCAATGTGCCCCTACCGATGTGCACATCAGTTTATAAATGTGTTTGTGTCTGAGTGCAAATGGGTGAATGTGGCTCTAGTGGAAAGCACTATGAGTAATCAAAATGACTGGAAAAGGGTTATACAAGTTCAGTCCATTTACCATTCAACAATGTTTTTAAGAGTGTTGCAATGACAAGCACTTCATATAAGCTCAGCAGATGCACAGTCCACCAGGTGTTTGCCAATTCCTGCTGCTGCTAGTCTGAAGGAGCAAAGTGGGGGAAGCACCGATGCATGGCTTGAAGACCTGTGAGTTTAGGCGCCCTCAAATGGTTGCCACTGCAGATTCAAGTATTTCTCAAACAATCATGAGGGAATAACATGCACGAATAACATATTATGTAAAACTCAAAAAAGAATATTATGCATAATACTCCCCATTAAACATCATAAACACACAAAGAAGCAGCTGAATACAGACCTCATCTGACCCACTGTTAGAAGAGGCTTGTCTCTGCTGTTGCTGCTGTTTCCTGAGCATAGCCGATCTTTGAACTGCCAGAATGCTGGGGTTGGACTTCCAGAACTGTGATTAATGCAAAAGAAATTAGTAATCTAAACCCACGTTTAGGACACAACTAAGTCATTAGCAACAGAATAAAAGAATGCAACTCCTGCAGCATCCAATAAATACATTTGACAGAAAATAATCTTCTTTGAGTTGAACTTTCAAACTTTGTTAAATAAAATACATGAAGCAATACAGCTAAAATTTGTGTAATTTATTTTCCAAGAAAAAAACTTCTGACATTTGCTCCACAATAAATATCTGCACAACACTAAAAAGGTGTAAAGTTAAAAGAGTTACACTTATTAAGATACAGATCTTAAACGGTCAAAGCTGCTGCCTGACTAACTGGAAACATCAATCTAACAGAGCTCTAAGATAAAAATGGGTCCGTTTTTTGCATAACTGATTTTTTTTCAGTTATGCAAAAAAAATTCCTGCTTTCCAGTCAGCTGGATCAGGCATTTTCAAGAAAAGTCTACCCAAAAACAGAAACACAAAAAAACTAAAAGCAATGTGCCTAAAAATAAAAACTGCATAATAGAGAAATGAAAGACATAGGCAGGAGTCATTGTTTCAGAGTCAACTTTTAGAAATCAACTCATTAAATTAATTTGGATGCAAAAGAAGTCAAAACTGTGTTTTACAGTTACACAGATAAAAACATTTCAATAAGCTAAAAAGACCCGTGTAAATTAAATTACAAAAATAATGTTATGGGTGTAGCTGAATCACGGCCCGTTGACCTTTGCCATCATTACAGCTAAAGGTCAGTTGGAGAGAAGTGAGCAAATAAGAGGTGGGGCGGGTCAGAAAAAATGCAGGAACAAAAACCAAAAAGCACCTAGGAGTAAGGAGAAAAATGTGTCAAACTATGTTTACCACACAAACCTTGACCGCTGGAGAAGATTGAGGATTTTATAGGATTTCTTTATTTTACATGTACATATGGTCTAACTAGTGGCATAATTACATTATTGTAAAAAACAGTATTTTCATAAAGCAGGAAAAGATAATATTATGAATGAAATCTGTTAGATTTAGAGAAACACACAAATTAAGCAGGGTGACATAAAATTGGAGGTTTATGAACAAATATATGAATACATGATTGTACAGAAACAGCTACTGTCCATCTCAGAATATATCAAAAAATATGAGAAATTGCTGCAAAGTGGTGTTGAAGCTGAATGTACAACCTGTGTGTGTAAATGTAAACATAATTTTACAAAGCTGTGATCATAGGAAAAAACTCTGATGACTTCGTAGTTTAAGCAAAATCTCTTTGCAATGTTATGTTAAAATAAAGTCAAATTAGTAGTTCTGTGTGTCCAGCATGTAACTGTTGTAAATGAAGAACCAAAACTAAATTAATTCAAACTAGGGCTCTAAAGATCTCTCAAAAGATTTGAATACCTTTCAAAAGTCCTCAAAGAAAATTAGTTGCCTCGAAGCTTCAATTATGTTTTATTATTCTGTGTTCTGGCCAGGTGATTATTTGCGTTGTGCAGCGCTCTCACTTCCACCTATGAACATAGAAGTTTCAAGTTCTGTCTTGGGGGATTTCATTAATTGATGATAATGTCCGGGTTTTTATTATCTTTTGGGGGACCAATAAACATTCTTAAGTTAACTGGGGTGATGTCTGGAGTACCGCAGCCTCTCTTCTCCCAGAGCTGCTGGTTGGTGGCTGGTTCAGAACGAAGAGCGCTGCAGGTGTATTTATACAGGTGAGCAGATAGACTGAACACTGCCGGGCAATTGTGCTGTTGTTGCTTAACGTAAGTGTAGCTTTACAGACGAACCAGAAAATAAATTTCATATCACCCTGGTCACAACAAATGGGTGGCGTAGCGCATCATGGCAGTACATAGCTTGCAGATGGGTTTCTGTGTGTGATGGAGGAGCCAAATCCAGTCATTAATGTGGACACAAAAGCTATAAATGGCTGTGCAAAGTAAGAGTTCACTTATTAAATTAACTGAAGATGACTACATAAACTAAAAACTAGAGCAGTGGTCCCCAACCACCGGGCTGCGGACTGGACCAATTGGTACCGGGCCGCGCAAGAAATGATGAACTACTTCCGGATCTTTTATTTTGAAAATCCTAAACCGGATTTTACCGGTTATGTCTTGCGTGTCAAAATTGAGCCAACTTGCAGCAGAATGAGTAACAAAACAACATCGGAGTACTGCGCACCCCGAACAACAGCATCGGACTCGAACCCCCCCTGCCCGCCGGTCCCCAGCAAAATTGCGAAGGGCTGACCGGTCCAAAAGGTTGGGGAACGCTGAACTAGAGTATTGACATTTTTTAGAAGTTTCTTTATTTAATTATTATTAAATTGAGAATAATTTTAGCTTTTTGTATCATTTTTGTCCTGGTTAACTTAAAAAGTGAGCCGTTATTGTTTTCTAACCTATAGAAAAGTAGGGATGCAAAACATGAAAATTTGAGCCAATGTTGATATCCAATAGTAATACTTCTGTTTTGGTAGGATTTACCAATATCTTATTTTAGAACATTTTTATTTAATTACTTGATTAATTGTCAGAATAATCGATATAATATTCGATTACTAAAATAATTATCTAAAAAAGCCATAATACAAACGAAAGAACCATTTGCCAGAATGATTTCAATTAGTCACAAATATATTAGGGCAGGCCACATATTAGTGGCAAAGCTTTGCTGACATCTTGAATTTGTTTACCTCGGCTCCATCAATGTTTGGCTTATTTGGTGATTCTTTTTTCTCATTGGATTTCTCAGTGTCAGACTCAGACTGACTGCCAGAGTCTGAGCCGCTTCCTGAGTCACTGCTCCCCGACTGGCTGCTACTGCTGGAGGAGCTGGAACTGGAGCCGGAACCCGAAGCAGAGGCTGAGCCTGATCCAGACTCATCATCAGAATTACTGGGATGTGAGAAGACAAAAACATATTAGTAGTTGTTGAATAAATAAATCATAACTTTATAACAGGGGTCTCAAACTCCAGTCCTCGAGGG
This sequence comes from Xiphophorus maculatus, assembly GCF_002775205.1. NCBI lineage: Eukaryota > Metazoa > Chordata > Actinopteri > Cyprinodontiformes > Poeciliidae > Xiphophorus > Xiphophorus maculatus. The sequence continues at coordinate 93,730 of NC_036450.1, forward strand.
CTGCAGTCCTGCAACTTTTAGATGTGCCTCTGCTGCACCACACCTGAATGGAAAAATTAGGTCATTAGCAAGACTGGGAGAACTGATCTACACAAGAAGGAGGTAATTAAGCCATTTCATTCCAGTGTTTTGTACCTGTGGCACATCTAAAAACCGTAGGTCTGCAGCCCTCGAGGACTAGAGTTTGAGACCCCTGCTTTATAATCTTATAGTTAAATCAAAATTCAACAAACAAATGTTTGTTAGCATCCCAGTAAATACAAACTTATGATTAAAATATTTAATCTAGATTCTACCTTACATATGAAAACTAACTAATCCTATTGCTTGTTAATCACAGTGTTGACTTAAACCAGGGGTGCCCAAAGTGGGTCCTCAAGGGCCGGCATCCTGCACGTTTTAGTTCTCTCCCTGGTGGTATCAACAAACTTTTCAGTGTGTCAGTGTTCTGCTTAGGCCTTCTAACGAGCCATCATTTGATCCAGGTGGTTAAACCAGGGAGAGACTAAGACATGCAGGATGCAGGCCCTCCGGGACCCACTTTGGGCACCCCTGGCTTAAACAAAACAGTAGTCCTTTGCAAAACAAACTAATGGCAAAAGATGGCCTCTCAATGTAGTGAAGATGATGATTTTGTTGTTATGATGCAGATGAAAGATAAGCAAAGTATCATCATAAAACTAAAACAGGCAGTCTTACTAATTGACATAGTTGAAAGTTTCATAAAGAATCACTGCTTCATTCTTGATTTTTAATAATGAAGTTTATTATTTATTTTTGCACTGGAATGTGTACACTTCTTTGCCTGTTTTTTTAATACTATTTTGAGAGTTTTTCAATTTATTTAGTCAGTTTAAACCCCTGGTAATATTAAAGATATTTCTCATAAAACCTATCTTCAGAGTATTTCACAGTAGCAGCATGCCTGTAGGAAAAACATTAATATTTCCAGTATACATTTGTGGTTCAGGTAAAACAGGTCTACTAGCAATAATGTACATGCATAAAATAATCTGATCATTTTCATTTTTGAATTGATTTTATTCCAGATCTTTATATGGTTTGTGAAATGTATTGAAAAAGATGATGATGATGATGATTATTATTAAAGCTGGCTTAAAACCTAAATATTAATATGTGCATCAGCATGTTACAAAATATAACTACATCCAATTATTCCCAGTGTAATGTTTTTGTACAGCATAAGGATTTTCCATAAACATGCAGGAAGCCTTAAAAAAACACTCCTTTTATAGCCTGTATTTCAATCTTCTAAATTTACATTAAATTAACTCAAATAAAATTTAGGATACTAATGTCAATTTAGTCAATAGAATCAGGAAAATGATCAGAATAACGAAAAACATAAATGTGCAGTCATTTAAAAATAATTGAAATACAGCCAAGACAAAGTTTTTAAAAATACCTTATACGGTACTATTTGCATTAAATGTGCAAGACACAAACAGAATGTTCACATGTGGCCATCACATGTGCAGTCGTCCTGTAAGGAGGAGTTACTTTACCTTGATTCTCCATTGCTATTGCTCACACTTTCATCTTCACTGCGCCCAGCCATCTTGAACGCCACAACAGGGATGTGCGAACCACTGGTAAAACAAAGTTCCCAGAAATAAACCTGAAAGAGAGAATGCCGGTTAATTTTTTTTTTTTAAAGTCAGAACTATACTGGAGTTTTGCTAGTTTGTGTTGAGTGATGAATCACAGAAGACCACATTTCTTTAAATCATGAAATCTGATGGAAAGAAAATTCTGCATGTGCTCCTCCCACATGCAGAAGGAGCACAGCTGCCTTGACTAGTCATCATATAGTTTAAACCAATATTTGCAGCACACACTGGAATATTTTTTGTTGAATTTATATCTTTTTTTTCTATTTTTCAAAGTTTTCAACAAAATAACCATCCCTCATCTTTTTAAGGTTTAGGAGAATTCGGCTGCAGGCATTGGCCGGCTTCAACAGAATCGCTGTTCTAAACCGTATCCCGCATTCCTACTCCATTCACATTACGGTACAATTAATATTTCAATAGGTATCTGACATCCATTGAAACTATAGTTAACCTAAACTCCATATTGTATGTAATTAGTGTGGATGGAGAGACTGTAAAATACACTAATAACACCACTGTGATGCATTTATTAGGATATGTGGTTCTGCAGGTTGGTCGTCTTCATCCTCCTGCTCTGGGTCAGACTCTGGCTCTAACAGGTAAGGTTGGATGGACAAGTTTTCCATTGTTGACATCTTTAATAAACTTTGGAATAAAAGCTTTCTCTGCCAGTAGATAATCGTGTCGCTGCTATCAGACTACAAATATGGTCAAATGGAGTGAAGTGCAACCCTGTGTGATCTGGAGGGGGGCGGGGCTTGAAATGTCTCTTTCACATTTAAAAAGACCGCAGCAAAACAAGGGGTCTGAAGAACTATAACGAGGAATTCAGACCAAACCATTGCCATTCTACTTTAAATACCATAAATGAATCACTTACATGTGAAAAGGAATGATTTAAAAGCATGACATATCCACTTTGAATAACTGCAGTGGAAACTGTGGAAACAGCATCCTACTACCTTTCCTTTCTTCCAGCAAGTTGAATGCAGCCAGTCCACAACAGAGCATTTATTCCCTAGAGGTATTTCTAAACATCTAAATGCAAGATTCAGTGAGTCCTTTTCATGTTTTAAAATGTATTGTTGGTACATTAATGTTCATGGAACAAGAGCCAAAGAGTGACTGGTTTTAACACCATTTCATTCTGTTTGCCAACATCTGATTCAACAGCTGATGCAAAACTTTCAGAAAGGAAAATTTCTTGCTTTGAAGTTCTCTGGACTAACTGTACACCTTTAGTTTTATGTCTAGAATAATCAGACTGGTTCTCTGCAATAAACAGTGATTTGTTAAAACAAATTGAAAACTTTATTCTACTCTGGAAATCATAAAAAGAATTTCTCCAAAGGTCGATCACACTGAGACAAGTTCCATTCAAGGGTTCTTCCTATTAAAAGAACATTTTTCATTCCACCATTATTTCAACACACACTCAATATAAGGGATAGGTGCAAAGTTGATAAATAAATTGCCTTCACATAGGAAGGATTGCTGCAAGCATAATAACATGATTCAGCATGTTGGGTTTACTTAAATTTTACCAGTTGGAAGAATAAACTGATTTTTGTCCAAATTTAATTATGTTATGCATGCAACTGACTTTGAAATAGTCTATGTCTAGGCTGAACTATATATCCATTTCTGTTTATAAATTGGATCTGTTTTTGTAAAGTGTCTTCAGATAATACTTGTCGATCAGTGCTATATGAATAAAATGAAATGAACTGCAACCTTCTCACTTATTCTGGGAATGTGAGACGCTGCGTCTCTGCCATCTTATTCCTCACCTTTCTTGAATGTTCGTCCTCCTTAACTATAGTGCTTAAGCCCAACCGTAGCTAGCGGCAACCAGCGACGCTTCCTGTTCAGCTTCTACTGTTAAAATGAGTGCACGGCAGACCGAAACAACCGCACTTCTGAGGCCTGAAAGGCCTATAAAGCCCCCGTGTTCCACGGCCATAAAACATCAAGAAACATGACTTCTCTATAGGAAATAACTTAAGTACAAAATGTTAATCACCTAATAAGTCACTGTTTATCTATATTATAACGCGTGGCTGCTGTTAACCTTGTAGCATTAGCCAACAAGCTATATCTGACTACTGACGCAAGTGAACTCAGCTATTGGCGGGGCGAGATGTCTGTTCCGCGCCAGCGACTAGTTAAAAATCCGATTTAAGGACAACACTCGTTTTCTTATCTATACGGGACGAATTGATTCATTAAAGTGTGTTGGCTGTTATGCTCTTGCTAAACTATATGAACTACTAGATTAGTGTTTTGGAATTGATAAATTTAAACCAAAAAAAGTTCGGTTTGTCTTAATGTCAAATACCGTGTAATCCAATCCTGCGTAACAAAATACACGCCTCGTTTTACTCTAGTTCATGCTGGATAAAGAAATAGCAACTGTTAACGTTGGGGGTCCGTGTACAAGTGTCAGCTAAGGCTACAAAGCACGAGGCTAGCGTGGAAGCTAACATAATAACACAATGTTGTACTAATACGGGCACAATAAAAATATCCATTTCCCCAAAGAAACTACACATCACATTTTACCAACCATTGTGAATAGTTAAGAAAGCACCTGCCAGAACAGTAAGCCAGAGTATGGCGTTAAAATCGTTTTGATTATTTAAGCAAAAGCAGCTAACAAAACTTCACCTTCTCCCATCTTGTTTTCATTTGCTCTTCACTTCTCGCGGTTTTTGGCGCATTGGTATGGAATATTAGCTGACTTTTTCATTCATTTATGCCTAGAAAAACCAAATCGATTAGCGTACCTTATTTTGTGTTATATACAACCTTCTCCAAAAAGTTGTCAAAATGCGATTTTCAAATTTTTAGAGCTTCTTTGGTCCTCAAGAAATCTGCTGTGAAGACAGCAGCATGAGCTAACGCTGCTTCAAGCTAGCTGCAGTTCCCGGTCGGTCGCACATTCAGAGAAGCTCTGGGTGACTGAAGACGGTGGGGCTGATGGAGGGCTGCTATCACTGCCCGCTTAATACCGAGAAGACATCCACTAAACCGCATTACAGGGAGCAAAGCCAGGTTTAGCGGTCCATGGACTTCCTAAAACAACCGGCCTCAGCCATGACGACGTAACGTTCACTACACAAGAAGGAAACCCCACGCAATGACGTCACATCTCCAGGACCTGATCAGTTGTTTTCTCTCTTAAATCAATGGTGAATTCTATTTCACAGGGCTGTCGAGATGCTGTGATGGCGCAGAGGTTCAGCATAACCAACACATGGAGGCTTTAGTCTGTCGCAAGTTCGGTTCCCGGCCTGGCGACCTTTGCAGTATGTCTTCTCTCATTACATACTTTCCTGTCAATTCACTGTCAAATAAAAACCACTAGAGCCAATAAAACCTTTAAAAAATAGGGCTGTCTCTACCACTAATACTCTCCCTCCAATACTCCTGTTGGGGTAAGGCTTAAATGTTCTTGCTGACTTTTGCTGCACAGAAAGAGATTTAACTTTATATTCCTAAGTATATTGAGTAAACAGTTAGAAATCCAGCAGCAGACAATAGCTTAAGAATGTTTAGGAAACCATGTACCATGTTTCAAAATAATTAATAGCCATTTTAACGGCTATTTTGAAATAGCTGGTCCAGAGTAACTACTTTTTAATAAAAATAATAATCTTAAAATGCCTTGTAGCTCTACCTTAAATCATACTATTTTAATAATATAAAAGTTAATAATAATTTTTTATAAGCACCTTACAAAATACAACAATTTATTAAAAGATACAATGCAATAATAAAATTACTAAGATAGAAAGAGCAGAAGGCATCAGGTAGAAAAACCATTTTGAACAAATGTGTTTTGAGTTGTGATTTGTCACAGGAGAGTGAATCGATTTTTCCGAGTTGGAAAGGTAATGAGTTCCAGAGATGCTTGATAACCCTGAGGAGGAAACTCATTTCAGCCAATTGCATCTGTAATCTTTCGGTCAGGTCCCAAAGCTCATGACCATGGATGAGGGTAGGGAAGTACTGTAGATTGACCAGTAAATCTAGAGATTCATCTTTTGACTCAGCTCTCTCTTCACCGGTACAGTGTTCGCTTCACTGTAGATGCCACACCAATACGCCTGCATCACCCAGGAAACTGCTGAGGGTGTAGAGCTGATTCAGTGTTCCACAAGGACAAAAACCACACTGCTCTTCCTGAATCCAAGGTTTGACTATCCAACAGACCTTCCTCTTCAGAATCTCTAAACAGATATTCATAGGGGCCTTAACAGTGTGATCTCTGTAGTTGGAACACAGTCTGCAGACCCTCTTTTTGAATAGCGAGACCACCATCCCTATTCAGTTCCCCTGGATTGGTCCCTAGGAGATCCTTTTTGGTGACCTTACACTAAAAAAATGCATAAAATTTATGGTAAAAAAATTGTGAAATACCAACTGTTGCAGACTGTAACATCCAAAGCATTATGTTGTCATAGAAAATAAACTGAATTACCATAACTCAAAAAACTAATTTAATGTAATTTTTTACAGTTTTGAAATGAATAAAACACATAATTTTTTGGTGAAAATCTTAGAAATTCTAAAATTCATAGAAATATCTTGTAATATTGCAAGCACTTAATTACCCTAAAATTAACGTTTTTAATTAGTCAAAATAATATATTTTGCTGATATTTATATCTACAATGTAAAACCATAAACCAGACTGCAAAAATAACTTTTACGGAGAATAGAAGTTTGGTATGATATTTTTTCTTCTTTTATTTTTGAATAATCAATTTAATTGAAATCTCAAAGCAAGACTGTTGTTGCTTGTTTATAACGCTGCAATTCTGTAGTTGGGCAGTGGCTCTGGGGTTTCTGTACTCACCACTTGGCCTGTCATGATAACAAATATAAAACATAAAATATAATATAAATTATAAAACAAAAATAAAATGAATTTTGAAGTCCTTCTAAACAAAATGTCCTTCAAAAAAGTGCCAGTTGAGACCAAAGCACCAAACTGAAGACTTTTATCATCCAGTTCTTGGTAGAAAAAGAGAAAAAAGAAATAAACAATAAATCATGCCAATGGAATTTATTGAGTTTGTTTTAATTTATCATGCAATTAATTGATATTGTGACAGGGCTACTCACCACAGTATTGTCAGTCCAAGTGCACAAGTGCTACCTAATGGTGCTGAGAAAGATGCGACCACTGAATTGAGACACAGCCTTTGCAATTAAGCTTGTGCTATTTCTGTGGCTCAGAAGGAGAAGGACAACACATTTCTGTACGCCAGGTAAGCACCTTTCAGAATTTTAACTGAAGTTACTAACTAACTTTAAGCAATTGATAAAGAAATGTTTCCCTGTAATTTCTGAACCACGCTGTCTACTTACATGCACTGCAGCTGGTAGGAAACAAGAATCTTTGCTATATGGAGCATTTATTGCTAATTTTTCCCAGATGCAAAACTTCCATTAACATTTCTGTAAGAACAACTGCAGACCAAGTATCATTTGAATAATTAGCAGTTATTTAATACAGATGTATTTATATGATTCAAATATTATTATATTATTACTTTAGACTGCATAGGGTTAGAGTTAGAGAGAAGCAGCTTTTTCAAGATTGATTCTCTCATTCATTTGAATTACTTTGAGTGTGAAATGGTCATGCATTCAAGTTAAAACATTGAAGAACACTTTAGCTTTTGTTTTAAATTGAAAGCTTGGTATCAGTGTTAATATTTAACATTTTCATTGAACTTCTTAACTATCACCCCAACATATTTACATATAAGTCACAGGGTCCATGAGGACCAGTGTCCTTCTGACAGTTACAGAGTTTTAACATAAGGAAACGTCAATGTTTTACAGTTTTTCTCAGTTTCTGGATTGCATTTCTCAAAACAGAATTTAAATTCTCAAAACTGTGTGTTTAATCTTCAAATCATGGTGTCTTTTTTACAAAAAGGCAGCTTGTCATTCCTTCAAGCAAATTGCAAATACTTTTGTACATCATGCAAGTGATGATGTACGTCTCTGTTTCCTCCCAGCCTTTCCAACACTCCACCTTCTGCTCGTCATCACAACAATGCTTCTCCTTGCCATCTATTAATGGCATTTACAGCTCAGCAGTCACTTAACATATATTTAGCCCAAGCATCTGCCAAAGCATTGCAAATGTAAACAATAATACTGTATATCTCTGACTTATAATGGATGGTAAATGAACACATTTCAATCCAAGTCACTTAAACCCAATATGTAGAGTGCAGCCATGTTGTCACCAACAGAGTAGTAACATTTTACATAGAAAAATGCTTTAGAAACTTTAGAAATACATAAAACAGTTTTATAAAACTTCTCAGTACCTTTTGTCAGTTAGGTAATGAATACAATGTAAATTCTTCAAATAACATTTTCTCTATTCCAATTTTTTAAAATTTATCCAAACTCTGAAAAATGATATACTGAAAAACTTGATTTAACAAACACTTCAACACTGGACATTATTCTGCTGCCAACAAGTCATTCTTAAGACTCAGTACTTTGGGCTTCAACTTCCTATGCTCCACCCCATCAAGACTTTCTGAATAAAGTTGAATGTGCTGGACAAACATTTTAGGTGATTTAGAATTAAGGTGGGCTGCACAGTGGCGCAGTTGGTAGCACTGTTGCCTTGCAGCAACAGGTTCAATTCCCAGCCCGGGGTCTTTCTGCATGGACTTTGCATGTTCTCCCTGTGCATGGTGGGTTCTCACCAGGTACTCTGGCTTTCTCCCAGTTTGGTTAATTGGTCTGTATAAATTCTCCTTGTTAGAACATTCCTGTTCCTCTTAGTCTCATAAATAGATTACTGGATTTACTCCTAGCTCAGAAATGAATTGTTTCAACTACAACAAGCCAAAAATACAACACATTTTCAGCAAAGTCACATTGTCATAGCAATAACTAAAGAAATTAATTGGAAATCAAATTTTAAGCAGGGTAAATTGTACAGTGATCTTTGGTTGGGCTAGAAAATTATAAGATAAGATAAGATAAAGATGCCCTATGGGGGAGCATTTTGTTTGTCCCAGCATAGTACACAATAAAAATTAAAATAATAAAGTAAAAAATAATAATAACATATGACAATAAATGACAATCAGCAGTGATAGTCTTAAATTATTATCATTATTTATGATAATCTTAATGACTAGCATAAATTGTTGTTGTTTTGATGACGTTATGTGGACAATGTTGTAGACAGAGTCTTTGAAAGTATGGAGATACTTTCTCTCACACTTTCAAAGTGTTATATTTTGGGAAACATGAACAAGGTATAATAAAGGATATTGTTAAATTTGTTGAAAACTTACATCCCATGTTTTGATGAAGGTGGAGGAGTCTTTGTGCAAATAGGGAGAAATGGTGTGAAGAACAGCATGTCATTCATGAATATCAGCATTCCTGAATCATAAGAACATTTTCTTCCATTCATTGGTTTATTTTGTAAAATCAAAAATAGGTAAAACTTAATAAAGCTCAAAGCAAGAATAAGAAAAAACACTAACCTAGAGATCATGGGTTCTGAAGAGCTGAGACAGAACATCATTCACTTTTCCAGTGCAAGCAGCTTTCTTCCTAAATAAGCTCTGGAGCTGGGAGGCATGTTGGTCCAATATAGCATCAAAGTGGTTCTTCAGGTTGAGGTTTGTAATCTTGTGAAAAGAACTGCAACTTAATAAAATAAATAAAAACTTAATAAAAAAATACTTAAAAATAAAAAGCAACATACCACTACAAATGCGCAGGGAACAAGGAAGCAGCCACCTCGGTATAAATGTTAATTTCAGTATGCAAAACAGAAAGTAACTATCCAGTTACACAAGTTTCTCAGTTTTTTCTGTGCAACATTTCACTGTTAGTGGGCGGCGGGAGGCCGGGGAGGGGTTCATTCATCAAATCGCAAGGGTGTTATTCCGAGAAACGTATGCCTCTTCGGTCATATTTCAGTCCCTTTTAGCATTACTATTAGTAATTAGAGTTTAGAGCGATGCGCGTTCCCGACAGGACATGCAATTCTCGGAATAACACCGGAAACGCTATCAATTCCCCAGTTTCACTCTATAGTGGCAAAAAAAAAATGCTCCAAGCATTGCAGTTACCTACCTGCTCCATAAAGCGGTTCTGGGTGACTATGAGGAATATAGTCCTCTGATCTCTTCTTGTTAGTTCTCCACCCACTGAGCCACTTCCATTCGGAATTAAGCACCTACCAAATATATGTTGAAAGCATACTTTGTACTAGACCAATGCTTACGTTGAGCTCAACCAAATGATGCGGTGTCTAGGTCCCATAAGCAGGCAGTTCTCCGACTCGGACTGCAGGATTTTTGCAGCTTATGTTGCAACCGAACACTGCGCGCCTCGACCAGGATAATCGTCATTGCAGGTTCGTGCGACGTTTCACATATCTGTAAAAATGATGTAGAATTGTCTATAGCACAAACCAGGGTCATTCTTTCTTTTACAGAAAAATAACAGCTGCAGACCGCAGACCTATAGGCGCTGCAGTTCTGATTCACTGCAGTTCATTAGACATTATTCTGAAAATCGGGTATTACTTACGCAGTCAGGCAGATGATTCCTGGCCTTTTGGCTATGATCAAATGCCGTGTCTGTTCTTATTAGCAGTTCTGAATGCATCCCACAGTTCCCTGTGGGTGGCGTGTGAGGAAATGGCTGGGCGATAGGAGGTGATGCTTCAGCAGCAGGACGCCCCTCTGTAGAGCAGTAGGGACGTCTATTTAATACATTTCTACATAAAACACTGGCATTCTTCCCTTGTGAAAAATAAATATGCAAAGTAAATTAAATCTTAACATACACTGTAAAAAAAAGTTACTGTAGAATTTACAGTAACTTACTGGCAGCAGGGTTGCCAGCCAGTTACTGTAATTTTTATGGTAAAGACATTACAGTAACTTTACTGTAATGTTTTTAAGGTAGCCTTACTGTAATTTTATTACAGTTTTACTGTAATTTTATTACAACTTTACTGTAATTTTATTGCAGTTTTACTGTAATTTTTTATTACAATCTTACTGTAGTTTAACTGTAATTTCTTAAAAATAGCACAGTAATTATATAACATGGTTACTGTGACTTCATCAGATTTTTATCATAATAAAATTACAGTAGTCCTGTAGTAGAATTACTACTGTCATTTTACAGTAGTTCATGAAACTGCATACTTTTCTTTTAATAGTTTAAATGTGAACTTGCAACTTAATTTACCAAACTCTCAAAAAATGTTTAATTTTTCTAATTAAAACAAAATATACATATATATTTTAAAATCACTTGATTTTATTGTCAATTTAAATCTGACAAACAGAAGCAAAACAAAATATAGTATTTTGCAACTGCAATATTTGCTTGTTAAATAGAAGTCTAAGTATTGCAACCAAAATGAAAAATACTCTGATCTAAAAACATAACTGACACATTTACAATAATAGTAATATTACATTGAATTAAATAATCTTTACTACAACAAAAGTGCCCAAACATCAAAGTTTCCAAGCAAACTGCATGTCAAAGTCATAAAAACTACACTGTAAAAAAAAACGGCCTCATTTTACGGTAAAAAACTGGCAGCTGAGTTGCCAGAAGTTTACCGTCTTTATACGGTAAAAGTCTGGCAACCAAAACTGCCAGTTTTTTACCGTATTTCTAAAATACGGTAAAATTCTGGCAACCAAAGCTGCCAGTTTTTTACCGTATTTCTAAAATACGGTAAAATTCTGGCAACCACAGCTGCCAGTTTTTTACCGTATTTGCTAAATGCAGGATTTTACCGTATTTTTGAAATACGGTAAAATTCTGGCAACCACAGCTGCCAGTTTTTTACCGTATTTGCTAAATGCAGGATTTTACCGTATTTTTAAAATACGGTAAAATTCTGGCAACCACAGCTGCCAGTTTGTCACCGTATTTTGTAAATGCAGGATTTTACCGTATTTTTAATATACGGTAAATTTCTGGCAACCACAGCTGCCAGTTTGTCACCGTATTTTGTAAATGCAGGATTTTACCGTAATTTTAATATACGGTAAAATTCTGGCAACCACAGCTGCCAGTTTTTCACCGTATTTTGTACATGCAGGATTTTACCGTATTTTTAATATACGGTAAAATACCGTACTTCCTAAAATATTTTAAAAAAAATAAAATGTGGTTTTGCCGTAGTAAATACGGTCATGCTGACTGAGGCATAATATCTACATGAGTGAAAAACACATCCAGACTGTATGATATATTGACATTTTATTGTAAACCCTCCCCCCCAAAAAAAACTTATGGTAAATTACTGGTCTCTGTTCCTACCAGAATTTTACCATACAAATTATAGTACAACAACCAAGGAAGTGTAACTTGTCAAGCATTTCTATACAGAAAGTTATAAAGAAAATAATTTCTAATTAAACAAAAATACAGATTACGAGTAATCCACTTAAAGAAACAATTTCTATTTAAAAAGTCAAGTTAAAAAAAGAACTGATTCTATTTTATGTCCAGTTTCCTCACGGTATTACTGAGATCTGGAAAACAAAAACAAAACAAACAGTATGTGTCCACATAAGAGATAACATATTGTAGAAGACAAAATGGTGATAAAAGGATTCTTGTTCTGGGTTGAGAGTCACAAGTCGCTGAGATCAGACGTTGCTCAGGATGGTTGTAGTCTTCCCAGTCACAGGTTGAAATTGAGACTCGCATGTTGTCAATCGGGTGTTTCCTCTCTGCTGGAAAACAAAAAGAAAAAGTTAGAAAGATGCACTACATGAACATCTTATTCGCTTAAATGTTTGTTTCACCTTTGTTGACTTGCATATGGACACAGGTACTTCAACCAGGTGGTGTGATCATTTCTGACTGAAAATTCAGTAGTTAAACCTTTGTTTGTTGTCAACAGGTGTGATCCTCTGGTCTGCAACCAGACAAAATACACAAACAAAAAACAAATAAAAACAAATATAACTGTTTTAGGCAATTTATGAAATAGATACTCACCATTTATCTGAGTCTCATGAAGGCCAATAGGCTGTCTTCAACCATTTATGTAAGTTACATTTCCTGCAAGCTAGCAGAAACAAAGCTGTAAATGTGAACACTTTTCATACAGGCAAACAAATTGATACAGCTGAGACAATTTATGCTAGGTTAGTTTTTCTCAGTCACTTTTGGTGCATTTCTCGAGTCATTGTTGGCATTTACAAAACAGTAAGCGCATTTCTCAAAACAATTTGTAGAAACAGGAAAAATAGCATTTGTTTGCTTTCAAAATCCTTAGTTCAGCTCTTAAAATCCTGTCTGTTAACATATCAGTGACTCAAAATAATAAGTTATAGTCTCTCTATGTACAGATAAGACAGTCAAATCGATTAGTCATGAGAAGAGACTACAAAAGGATCATTTACGCCAGTGTTTCTCAACCCTGGTCCTCAACGCCCCCCTGCTCTGCATGTTTTAGATGTGCCTCTACTCCAGAACAGCTGATTCAAATGATTGGATGACAATCAAGTACTGCAGAAGCTTGTTAATCATCCAGAGATACAATTCAGGTGTGTGGCAGAAGGGAAATACCTAAACCTGCAGGACAGGGTGACGCTGAAGACCAGGATTGAGAAACACTGATTTACGCTTTTGCTATAATTTATTCATGGACCATGCCATGGTGATTCAGAAAGAAAAAGACAGAAATGCAGAGAACAAAAAAAGTAGAAAAGGAGCCACAGGACAATCTCCTCAAGGAAAACTGTACAGTGCTGTAGAAATTACATTACATTTTAATTTCCATAGTCACTTTGTTCCTTAACTCCACTGAGGAATCTTTTTTCCTCAGTGGGGTTAAGGAATGAACAGTAGGGTGGGAGGACCTCCATCAGCATCATGTTGTGGGTCTCAGCCATGTCCTGATGTTGGACTGATGGAAACTGGCAGATGTCCTCAGCCTCTTCTGACTCTTCTTCTGCTTTCCTCCCAACTATTTCCTCCTCAGCCTCACTCCTCTTCTTCTCTCTGGCTGTTCACTCTGCCCAGATACTTGTTCATCAGTTCTCAGACATGTAACATTGTGTTGTGTTCTGACTATATAGAGCATAATGTTGCCAACTGATGGTTCACAAGATGCACCTCCAATCTGTTTCAGAAAACTGGTTGATCGTTGGTTGAGCTAATGGTTCATACACTGACCTGTTAGAGAAACTCAGGACTCACTTGGGAGCAATTTACCAATTCAGGACAGATTTAGAAAATAATAGAATATAAATTAATTAATATATGATTCACATTATGACAACTTTAAGACTTATGCATGTTAAGACTTACACAATGAACTGATGCTATTTTGGAAGTTGAGAATTCAACACAGACACGTTGTTGTCCTGTTGTCCTCATTTTCTGTATACACCCTTTATCCTCCGGGTCAAAATGACCCGTCTTCAATAAACCCCCAATATAAGCAGCTTAATTGAATTTTAAACACCAAATTCTATCTTGTATATTGTCACTCACCACAAAATGTGTGAATACTTGACTTTTCCCTCTCCACTTGAATTTCTATAGCTTAAGAAAAAAAATGTGCAAAATGAGTTTCGAATGCATTTTTATTCATCACAGTGACTAATTTTCTTTTACTTTTCTCCAGTGAACAAGAGGATGTACAATACAAAAATATGACAAATAACATAACCCATTCAACTAATTGGCACATGTAGGGCAGTATGCAAGTGCACAGCCTTTGCAGATATATTTCTTACACCTGCAGCACACAGTATGTGTTTTACAGTCTGAGGGCAGAACTGACATCTCTTCCTCTTACTTGGCTTAGCTGAGGAAGTGGCTGTGGTAGATGGATCCTCAGGTTGATCAGGAGCTGCTGCACTCTGAATAGCTTTCACAACTGCTGCTGAGGCTTCTGTGTGGGGGACATGCTTCCTTCTTTCAATGAGTGGAGTTACAAGTGCCTTTCCTAGCTGCTCCAGGAACACCCTCTTCTTGTTGTGCTTATGAGACATCCAGGTTGGGTTGATCTCTATCCAAATCACAAAGGCATTGTAGGAGGACACATCAATGATGTTGTGGAAGATGACCAGGGGCCAGCGGGCAGTCATTCTTCTGCAGCTATATGCTCCAATCACCTTATCTAGGTTGTCCACACCTCCTTTGTTTCGGTTTTATTCCAGGATGATGATTGGCTTCCTGTCCTCACGGTCACTAATGTCGCCGTCTTTGTGCAGTGTGCTCAGAAGAACTACATTCTTGTTTTTCTTTGGGAGGTAGGAAACTAGAGTGGTGGTGGGTGTGAAGGCAAACTTTGAGGAGAAGACCTCTCTCTCCTTTGACCCAAGCAGTGCAGGTGGGAGCTCAGGCTTGTTCTTTTGAACTGTACCAACCATGGTGATCTTCCTCTTCAGGAGCTGCTGTCCGAGTTCATAAGAGTTGAAGAAATTGTCACATGTCACATTGTGACCCCTCAGTCCCTCTGTCACATCAAGCACAACTCGCAACCCCTGGTTCTTCTCTGGGCATCCACTGGTTGACTTCCCAGTATAGACTTGCATTTTCCAAGCATAGCTTGATTCAGAAGCCACCCATGACTTGATCCCATATTTTGCTGGCTTGCTGGGCATATACTGCCGGAAAGGACAACAACCTTTGGACAAAAGACATTAGCATCAGTGATTAGTATCAGTGTCACAGAAAACAGTCAAAGAAATCAATAGTGAAAATCACTTTTATTACAAATATGAAAACAGATTACCTCTAAATGGAACCAGTTGCTCATCCACTGTTACATCAGGCTCTGGATTGTAGAGGTAGGGCAACCGCTCCACCCACTTGTCCCATACCTCTCTTATGGCTGCAAGTTTGTCTGTCATACGTCTTGCTGGTCTTGATTCACGGTCATCAAATCGCATCAGTCTTGAGTAGGTGTGAAAGAGTTTGACTGGCATTGTGGCTCGGAAAATTGGCCTTCCACTCTCTGCTCACTTCTGCTACTGATTGATCTGAGACACAACTAAAACTTTGTAACATTTTATGGTTTGTAAATAACTCTGTGACCTTGATTTCAACTCCATTTGCCTCACGGGTCATTTTGACCTGAAGACCATCTTTGTACCTTTTTTTGTACAGCTTACATGGAAATGAGAATAAAAGCAACACTGAACTTTTTCTATTGTCTGGGCCAATCTAGGAAAAGTCTTAAAATCTCAAGTTAAAAAAATTACATTTAGGGGATTGTTTGGGGGGGGGGGGGGTTTAACACAGTGGCGGGTCATTTTGACCCGAGGACAACAGGAGGGTTAACATATTTTGATCAAGACGATAAAAGCAAATTACAATTATAAAAGCATAGAAGTGTACATAACCAGCTACATGATGTACAAAAGCAAAACTTGCAAAACTAATTTTTTTGATGTGCAGAAGTGACACAGTAATTTGAAGATTGAACAGGTAGTTTTAAGAATTTCAATTCTGTTCTGAGAGATGCACCCAAACTGAGAAAAGCTGTAAAATATTAATATTTAAATTCTCTTATCTTCAAATCCTTCAACTGTCATGGACCCAGTGACTTTAGTGCAAGTATTTTGGGTGTGAGAGTCAAGAGGTCAAAGGAAAATATTAAATAATATCTCTGATGCCAAGCTTTATACTTCTAAGTATTACCAAAGTATTGAAACAAAAGCTAACATGTTCTTCAGAGATTTAACTTGCATGCATGAACATTTCACACTCAAAGTAATTCAAATTAATTATTGAACCAAACTTGGAAAAAGTTGCTTCTGCCATTAACAATAACTTTAAGCACATGTAGTCTGAAGTAGACCAGAAATATAATCTATGCAGCCGTTCCTACAGAAACATTAATGGAAGTGTTGCATCTGTGAAGATTAAATGTTCCATATAGTAAAAATATCTAGCTGCAGTGCATGTACATAAACAGCATGGCTCAGAAACTACACATTTCTTTGTCAGTTGGTTAAAGTTAGCTAACTTCAGTTGAAACCGTGAAAGGGACTCACCTGTGATGTGTTGCCCTTCTCCTCCTGAACGTGCAAAAATAGCAGAAATTTGATTTCAAAGACAGTAGCAGCATCTTGACAAGGACCAGGCCTACTGGGCTCTCAGCACCCTAGTTAGCAACCTTAGTTAGCACAGTGACTTTACTGTGTTGAGTTCAGGACACCACTACAGGAACAGAGTTAAAAGAATCTTGCTGCTGATGCTGAAGGATCAAGCAGCAATGCAAACTAGATAATTATTTGTTTACATGACAAATAACAGTCTCCATTTACTGTAAACCCTACTATTTATCACAATTACAAAATGAAAAACTCTCTAGACCAGGGGTCCCCAAACTACGGCCTGCGTCATTTGGTCTGGCAATGCCGGATCTGGCCCGCCTCCTCATGCCAGAGAGCATTCAGTGTATTTTTTCATATATTGTATTTTCTGGTTTGTGGATTTCTCTTCAACCACCAGGGGGCTCTTGAGCAGATGTTAAACTAACTTTCCCTCAAATATATACTAGTCAGTCCCAGTCACCGTTTCACTCACGGTTTTTTCCATTTCCATTCTGGGTAAAAATCTATCTAAAAGCGACCGCGAATGTGTCGTAGTCAGCAACCCCCCCCCCCCCCCCCCCCCGTCGACAGTTTCAAAGACAGAACAGCCCCCCCCCCCCCCCCCCCCCCCGCCGACAATAAGTTTCTAAGGTATCTTTCTCCAAAAACTAAGACCGGCCCCCGAGCAGAGAAAGGAACAGCTATGTGGCCCTCGCAGGAAAAAGTTTGGGGACCCCTGCTCTAGACTATTCTCTACTAATAGCACAATATTCAAAACCAAGTGTGGGATTTGTGAAACTTCAATGATGGGTGACTTTACAACTTGTATGATTTTGGATAACACTAGAATTGTTCTTTATTGAAGTTTCACAAATCAGATAAAGGTTTTACAAATCCCACACTTGGTTTTAAATATTCTGATATGAGTTGAGAATAATCTAGTCCAGATTTGAAGAGTCTAGGTGTTGTAGTTTTTTAGCTAGAGTAAATTAAAGATGCTGATTGCAGTGAAAAATTAGGTGGAATTGCCCTTTAGCCATTTCCCAAATTGGAAGCAGCAATTGGAAACCAACTTCAGCTTCATTCAAGCAAGAGGGGCTAACATACAGTTCTCTTAATGTTAATGATCAAATGCTCTCATAAATGATGGTGGCGTTGGCTGTAGGAGTTTGCTTTGCAATCGGTGGATCGCCAGATCGATGCCTGGTCTACTGCTGAGATTTCAGTTTGGTGTATTAAAGGCATTATTAAAAAAGAAACCAAAATATCACACCAGCATTCTGTTCTTTGTAAAAAATTATTTTGCAGTCTTGTTTACGCTTTTACATTGTAGATCTAAACATCAGCAAAATTTGTAATTTTGGCTGATTGCTACTGTTAAGTTTAGGGTAATTAACTGCTGGCAATATTACAATTTTTTAAGAACTTTACAATTACTTATATTTTTACACTATATTTCTGTATTTTCTACATTCGTGACTGTCACAATTATTTAGGATATATGTTTATTCAGTTATGATAATGCCATGTATTTTCTACGGCAGTATAATGCTGTGAATATTCTGGTCAGTAACTGCTGGCATTTTACACTTTTTTACCGTAAATTTACTGCCTTTCTTTGCAGTTTCGACTTACGGTAGTTCCATGTAATTTCTACGGTAATGCAATGTTTTTGGGTACGACGGTCAAAAACTGTTGGTCTTTTACCATTTCTTACCGTAAATTTACTGACTTTCTTTGCAGTTTCGACTTACGGTAGTTCCATGTAATTTCTACGGTAATGCAATGTTTTTGGATACGACGGTCAAAAACTGTTGGTCTTTTACCATTTCTTACCGTAAATTTACTGACTTTCTTTGCAGTTTCGACTTACGGTAGTTCCATGTAATTTCTACGGTAATGCAATGTTTTTGGATACGACGGTCAAAAACTGTTGGTTTTTTACAGTTTTGTACCGTAAATTTACTGACTTTTTTTACAGTGTATGTTTTACTAGTTTTTCATGTAAAACTTGCAGTCAAAATTCTAAATGTCGTTTTTTTTCCTTTGAAGGAAGGAAGGGATCCAGCAATGTCAAATATTGAAGTTACATATTTTTCAAAACTTTATTGGAACCCCAACAGTACATCTTAAATATTTGGGCAAGTTTAAGACTTAGTGAACAGCCAAACAAAGCCAACATGGATGAGTTCTGAGTTGGTCTCAGTCCTGAACTTCTCCAGAAATCATCAAAGGGTTGCTAGAAGATAAAGAAAGAAAAACATGTTTTAATACACGAGATAAACAGCACATTAAACTACATTTATGTCAGTTAAAGACAGACATGATGAAAAGGAAAGATTTAGTGGACAGACAATTTCTGACCTTCCTTCATTGTAGCTGTCCTGTCTATTAGAAATGAACAGGACAGATACAGAGAGACAGGCAGAGAAAAAGGCAGACAGGGAGAAAGATGGAGTAAGAGAACTGATTGTGTGTAAATGTGTAATTTTACCATTTTAAAAGTTCCACTGGTTCATGAAGGAGGAGAATGGAGACACACAGGTTCACTGTTGTTCTAGTGTTGAGCATAAGTCATCCTGTTGGTTGATGTCACTTTTCCGTTTGTAGCTTTTGTTCTTCTTTTCATGGTTGAGGCTTATGAATTGCCTAGAAACAGATGGGAGACAGTTTAAAATTACCCTTTTGTTTTTAAGTACATATTACATTTTTAGATTAGATGCCTGTGAGCTACCAAGTATGTTTTGTAAAGGCATTACTGAAATAGTTATCATAGTAGTTATCATCAAGATCTATTTTATTAGATCTATTTTAATTTCTAGTTCTTGGATGCCCCACTCTTTTATGATACCATGAAGCCCATATCAAACATGGACATTCTCAAAAAATGTTTTGTCTCAAACCAACCATGTCTAAAGATTCTTAGTTTTCCAGGTTTTTACATTCGGGAAGGTTTATAGAAACTCAGTTTGTTTTAAACTTTGGTTTAGAAATGTTCCTCTACATTCATTTCCTGTGATGAAGCGGCTCTCTATTGTCCTCATTCAGCCGGTGAAGACTGGTGTAATTCGTGCACGTGAAATTGCAGGCTAGTAAACTAGATGTGCACAACGTTGGTTAAAGACCCAACACAAGAAAGTTGAAACTATTCAACTCTTGTTGCTGTCTGTCTGCTGTCACAGAAAAAGTATTTCGCTGTTCGTAGTGTAACGTGTTGCTGTGAACTAGATAACCCTCAACAGGAGAGAGGCTCTGATGTCAAAATAGAAGGTTCATTAATCTGCGTTATGTAGTATTAACGCATTAAAATGTTGAGGTTAATTGCGTGCGCTAACGCATTAACCAGGGCCGTGCAGAGACCTTGGGAGGGGCAGGAGCTCAAATTTAAAAAAGGGGCACGTTGAACAAAAACACAGTACAACAACATAACAACAACCCATATTAATCAAGAATTTAATTGGATCCTACTATATCATTGCCATCATGCGGGGAAATGCAAAGCAAATACAATCTATATTTTCCCCAACAGGTAAAAAGTTGCTGTTTCTGCTGCTGGAGGGCTGAGCTGGTCTGAGACTGGAGCTGTTAAACAGACCAGAGGAGAGAAGGTCTCTGGTTATAAAGTTATGAAATAAGCTAATTTGCTGCCATTTTACTAATGAAGCCCTAATAATATCTTATTTACTCTCTAGAACAACCTGGCTGCAGACTGATTTATAGATCCAAAAACTCAATGGGGTTAACTCTATATAACAATTTGATGTTAGCACCTCTGAGACCTAGAATTATAAGACTGGAATATCAAGGCAAAGAAAACTCAGTAGCTGCTGGTAGGGGCCATTCAGGGGCCTCCAGACTCTCAGGGGCCCCTAGAAATGGTTTAATTGTAACACAGACCATAGAGCTAAACCTGTAGCATCCATTTAGGGAGAATAACAATGTTATTACATTTTATTTAATGCATTCAGCTGAGAAAAAATAAATAGTACATCTAGGATATAATTAGGAAGTTTACTTTGTAAAAGTTTAAAGAATCATCTCGATAGTATGATTGTTGTGTTACCATGGCTACAATATGGTGTGATCTTTGTGTTTGAATTGGGTTTGTTCACAAATACATCACAGTAAAATAACCAATAATCAGTGATTGATTTTAAACTCTGCCAATAAACCTGGTCTCCCTCTCACAGAATCACCTCATCTATATTTAAACATGTTAGCAATGCTGAGGTTCTTAGTAGGACGGGTTTCGGGGGGGTGGGGGTTCTGTCTAAGGCCCCATATTACCTTGGGCCGGCCCTGCATGAACAGCCGCTACGGTGCGCATCTCTGGAATCTACCTGGAATCTCCCAGTGGCCCTTAACAGTCTGCTGATGCTTTGGAGACGTTTTGATTCATTTCATTGTGGCATGTTTGGCTTTTTGCTGAGTTCTAATTATTGCTACAATATTTTCACTGATGTTTATTTTGTGAACTCTAAATGCTCTGGGCCGAATCTTCCTTTAAGACTTGAGGTTCTGCAATAACTTCTATTTACAGCCGCTCACCTCCAGCCCAGATCCAGTCAGCAGCGGCTTTAACCCGCCTGGTAGAAACGTTAAGGAGAAGCAGAGCGAACAGTCAGCAGGGTGGTACCAGGTGATACCATCTGGTACCAGTTGGTACCAGGTGGTATCGGGGCTTTGAGCAGGGTTGCGACTAGCGGTGACAGTCGGTACCGTGTCTTATAATCAGGATGTCTGATATAAAGACAGATATTCTTTATATCTGCTGGTGGTTCCGACTCAAGCTGCCTGTAGTGAACCGGGCCTTTAGCAGAATGATGAAGTTAAAGTCAAAAGTTTTCTCTGCAGCTGAAACATTTCTGTGTTTAGGGGCGAGGCGGGTTTTGTCCCGCTATTGCAAGGACGATTCTAAAAACATAAATAGAAACAGTTTTTCTAACGTCAACATCAGACCTACGTTTTTATTCACAAACAAGTGTATGAAAAAATATTCTTGAGCATAATTTGATAGTTAGAGGACACAGATCCGCCCCCTCCTCCTCACCATGAACCCGGTGTCTGAACAACATGGAGGCTCTGAGAGTCATTATTAGACTGATGGCAGCCAGACTATTTTTTTAAACTAAATTATTATATTTAGCTAAATATTATTGCTGAGGGGCACAAACAGGCCTTCTGACAAACAGATTAAAAATTAAAAATTAAAAAAATATTTTTTTGAAAAAAAAAAAAAACAACAAAACACTCAAAAAGGGCACTAGGGGCATCAAAGATAAAAAGGGCAGTGGCTTAAGCCCCGTTCACTCCCTTTGCACGTGCCTGGCGTTAACATTGACAGTCCTATGTGGGAGAGAAAATAAATAAAAAAACAGTTGAGGAGTCCTACCCTCATACAACTTCCACAAAAAGACCAGAATATAGCCATCTACATATTCTAGGTGAACTGAACTAAAACCCAATTGTGTTGCACATAATGTTAGCTGAGAAATAACCGAAGTTAGCTTTATCAGGCAAACAAGAGTAGCTCAATATCACCACATAAAATATATTTTCGTACACAAACACAAAATTGCAATATAATGTTTTTTAAAAAGTACTTACCTGGTGAAAGTCATTGTTGGCCCGCCGTCTAGCCTGTGAACGTTCGCCTCCAGCCGGTAAAAATTCCACAATGCAACTGTACATTAAAAATTTACAGTACAGGTGTAAATTTCCGCACGTGATCCAGTGGTCCAATCACATCCCATATACTTTCCATACGCATTTCAGATCACAGAAAAAAGCTGTATTTTCAAAACCCAGTCACCTTACTATATTTTTATGCTGTAGTTTTTACAGCCATTTGTTACAGTGTACTTGGGCATACTTAAAGCAAGACTAATAATCGGTATATTTTAAGTTTGTTAATGATTATTTAACTTAAAGCATGCTTTTTCAGAACAATTATTTTTGCTTTGAACTGTATAAACATGCTTTTGAACATGCTAAAGTGGAACAACTTCATGTGCCAGATTACAAAACTTGCCTCTTCGCAGTGGAACAAATAACAAAAGGGAAGAAGAAGTGATTATAACAGTAATGGAGGAGCCTGGACAAAAGAAGAAAGTGAGGAGGAGCATTAGGAACAAACCCCCAATGATAGACAGGGTAACACAGGAAAAGTCAGGTATGAACCGACAAATGCATTAAAGAAACACATTTAGTTTAATTATACCAATATTAATCAGGTCAGCGCAGGTCAGCTGGCTGGTGTCCTAACAGACATTTTAACACCTCACTGGACCAAGCCACAGTGCCAGCCTGTCTCAAAACTGCCTCCATCATTCCGGTGCCAAAGAAACCTCAAGTCACCTCTTTCAACGATTACTGGCCTGTGGCACTGACTCCCATCATGATGAAGTGCTTTGAAAGGCTGGTAAAAGAACACATCGTCTCCAGACTCCCCTCCACATTCGATCCGTTCCAGTTTGCCTACCGCTGAAACCGCTCCACTGAGGACGCCATCTCCTCCGCCCTACACCTGAGCCTGGCTCACCTGGAGGAGAAGAACACTCATGTGCGGATGTTGTTCCTGGACTTCAGCTCAGCGTTCAACACAATCATCCCACAGCATCTGGCAGAAAAACTGGGACACTGGGGCTTCAGCACCCCCCTGCGCAACTGGCTGCTAGACTTCCTCACCGACAGACCTCAGTCAGTCCGGATCGGACAACACACCTCCGATGTCATCACCCTCAGCACAGGCTCCCTTCAGGGCTGTGTCCTGAGCCCTCTGCTGTTCACTCTGATGACACACGACTATGTCCCCAGGTTCGCCACCAACCACATCGTGAAGTTCGCGGACGACACAACGGTGGTGGGCCTCATCAGAGACGACAACAACCTGGACTACAGAGAGGAGGTGGAGCAGCTGGTGGACTGGTGCAGAGACAACAGCCTGATCCTGAACGTTGACAAGACGAAGGAGATGATCGTCGACTTCAGGAAGAACCGGCCCAGCCACGCTCCACTGCTCATCAACAGCTCGGCTGTGGAGGTGGTCAGCAGCACCAAATTCCTGGGGGTGCACATCACAAACAACCTCACCTGGACTGGGAACACCACGTCTCTGGTCAAGAGGGCACAGAAACGCTTGTATTTCCTGCGGAGGATGAGAAGAGCACACCTGCCCCCGCCCATCCTCAAGACGTTCTACAGAAGCACCATAGAGAGCATTCTGACCAGCTGCCTCTGTGTGTGGTGTGGAGGCTGCAGCGCCTCCGACTGGAAGAACGTGAGGAGAGTGGTGTGGACAGCAGAAAGGATCAAAGGGGTCCCAATCATTATCAGTTCTGATGATGTCACATACATAGTGAGTCCACAAGTCTTAAAATTGTAAGCCAAATTTTTTTCTTTATTATTTTTCTATATTCTTTAAAATACAAGTGCTTTCTTTGTTTAATTGCTCTATTATTCTTGTTTGTAGGTTTCTGTAAAGTGCAGTGGTGCAGTGAATGGGAATGTTCTGTTACTGATCCTCACTGTTCTTAAGAAGGAGAAATGTCAGTTTACCTGGAGTAATTCTGGAATACTGTGACATTGTATTAAAACAATACTCTGTCCTTGTTGAAATATTTTTCAAATGTCCTCTAAGTGTACCTGTTTTTATTGTGCTAATTTTCATGAGCATGTTGTCTGTAAACTTTGAATATATTTACAATTTGTACAATTCTATGGTAGAATATTGGCAATGTACTCTTGAAAAATGTGAATACATTGAATACACAATGTAATTTTTACAGCCAGAAAGTGTGTTGTAATTGATCCTTCTGTGTTCTGGTAGCCTGATGTGTTTGCAGTGCTGTAGTGTGTATGAAGCATGCAATGTATGAAGTGGCAAAGCAGAATAATAAAAGACATTAAGTAACTAAGAAGTGTACTTCATTAGCAATTATAATAAACCAAACTTTTAATTGGAGCATACTGTGACCACAGTACTAATATATAGAAAATATATGTTTAGTAGACATTCTAAATATATATTTTAAATGAAATTCATTCACAAAAATGGTACACTTAAGATGCTAATCAAAGCATGTACAGTATATATTACATTAAAAGCCTTATACTTAAAGTGTACAAAGAATAACTTTAGTTCTACAAAAATTATGTGATAGTACACTTAGTACACTTCAAATTGTGATTTTCTACAATTTAATTACAATTAAAATACATTAAGTACAAACTTAGTTCTTCCAAAAGAACATGCTTTGAGTCCAAAACTCCTGTACAAACTTGAAATTTACTGATGATTAGTGATTAGTCTGACTTCAAGTATGCTCAAGTATGGTAAAATTGAATATACTGAATATACTTTATTTTTCACAAGGGTATAATCTGAGACATGATTACATATTCAGTTGTTAAAGACATGAATATTGATTCTCTTTCCGTTACTATTACCTCCACTTTGACTTGTGAACATTTTGTGACTCCTGATGAACTCACTGCTCATTACAATACTCACTTAACTCATATTCTGAATTCCTTTGCTCCAGTTAAAACACGATCTGTTACCTTTACTCATTCTGGTTTACTCCTGAACTCTGGTCCATCAAAGCCAAATGTCGTCAGTTGGAATGAATACATAAGAAATCTGGTCTTGCAATCCACAAGGACATATACCTTTCACATACTCTACATTACAAGACTTTAATTTCTCAGACTAAATCTGCTTACTACTCTGGCATAATTTCTTCTAGCAAAGGTAAAACCAAGATCATGTTTTCACTGTTCAGATCTTCTGTATGAACAGTTCCAGTCCAGTTTTTGCCCTGGTCACAGCACAGACCAGGGCAGCTCATTCTCCTTGATCTCAGTGCAGCTTTCAATGCCATCTCTCACACGGTCCTGCCCCACAGACTCTCTTCCATCGCTATCACACAGACACACACCCCTCGCTTGGTTTCAGTCATATCTCTCTGGCCGCACTCAGTTCATCCAACTTCCTGTGTGGTTTTAGGTGTGCGCCAGGGCTCTGTCCTGAGGTGGACCCATCGTGGGGGGCATCGACAGAGGAGCTTGGGCCTCGGGAGGTGGCAGACCCCACGGAGGAGGTCCTCCGGGCGACGTTGGTGCAGGGAGAGTTGAGGGAGCAGGAGGGAGCTGGCAGATGGTTCCGGAGGGCCGGCAGAGGGCTAGGAAGGGGCTCTGGGAGGCGGAGACTCGAAGGTAGCACTGGGAGGTGACGATGAGTCTCTGGGGCCGCTGGGAGGTGACGAGGGGTTACTAGGGGGCGATGAGGAGGCACTAGGGGGTGACGAGGAGTCTTTGGGGCCACTGGGAGGCAACGAGGGAGCCCCGGGGCCACTGGGACGTGGAGACTCAGAGGGAGCACTGGGAGGAGGAGGCAATGAGGAATCACTAGGGGGCAATGAGGAGGCACTGAGGGCACTAGGGAGTGACAAGGGACCACAGGGAGAGGAGGAGAACCCACTTAAAGGTGCGGGCCACGCAAGGTATCCCATGATGCATTGTGCCACCAGCAACAGCAATTAAACCACATTTTTATTTGTCACAAAAATTAGTTTTAAGATGGTGAAGGTAAAAACATAGACTCCAAAGCTTCATTTATACAATCAGTTCATCAAGGAAGAGGCTACTTTCAGCTAATTAAAGCTCGTATTGACTAGTTTTTGGCATTTACATTTTAATATATAAAACTGCATCGTGAGTGAGTTGCATGCAAATGACTGTTTCACAAAAAAAAACAGTGAACAAACTATCACTGCTTTCCATATATTACGTTGAAGTTTGAGCAGAGAAACAAATAACAAGCAGGAGCCAGGAACTGTTTCAAACAAGTATTTTCTTTTTATTTAAGTCGTTTCTAGTTTTAAAAAATACTTTCTTTCTTTCGCACTGCATGCTGGGAGTTGGTGGAGGAGCGTGTGGTGAGTGGGCTGAGAGATTGAGAATTTTCTGACTTTGTTTTCCCTGTCTTTATTGGGGGTTTTTGGATATTGTTCTTTAAATATTGTGGTTGTGGAGTTAGATTACGTATTTTTGGTTATTTTTCTGTGTGTCATACCGGCATTTTGGCGCAAAATGCCGGACATGGACTTGACAAAACTAACGAGGCAACATGGTTTAAAGATAATACCTAATAGTCCTACTATGACGGTGGAGGAATGTAGTTTGGCGGTGGGAGAAATTGTAGGCTGTAGCAGCATTAAATCTGCTGCTCGGATGAACAGCGCGGTGGTCATTTTTGTTGACAGCGTGGAGAAGGCAAACAAAGTGATCGAAAAAGGCATTGTTGTGAACGATGTGTTTTTGTCCGTTTCCCCATTGAGTACTCCAGCGAAAAAAGTTACGATTGCGAACATACCGCCGTTTATCAGTGACGAATTGTTGGTGAGAGAGCTGTCGCGCCATGGGAAAATTGTTTCCGCGATTAGAAAAATGCCGTCGGGTTGTAAATCACCGCAGCTGAAGCACGTTGTTTCACACAGAAGACAGGTCCTCATGATCCTGAATAAAAAGAATGAAGAACTTAACTTAGTTCTTAATGTGCGAGTGGACGAGTTTGATTATGCCATTTATGTAAACTCGGGCACATTGGTGTGTTTTGGTTGCGGGGAAGTTGGTCACTTGGTTCGGGTGTGTCCTGGAAAAAATCTCCCTCCTGATAATTCAGCGCAAACTCAAAATAAAGAAAGCGAAAAATTGACAGATCAAGCTGAAGTTTCAGAGTCAAGGAGCGCAGTGACAGTAGAAACGGAAGGGCAAACGTCTGAAAAAGATGATCACAGGGAAAGAGAAGTACAAGAGATGTGTGCGTTAGAGGACGGAGAACAAATACTGAAAAGTCAAACGGTGGACGATTCACAGGAAAGGCAGGAAGGTAATAGTGAGGAGGGACAGAGTCCGAGTTTACTAAAGTCTCTTCAGGGGGAAACAGATACTGAGGAAATGGAAGATGAGGGCTGCAGTCAGACACTAGAGGAAGATGCCTTGGAATTTTCTCAAAAAAGGAAATTGTCTGAAAGTATTATTGGTTCTCAAACGGAAAATGATGAAAGAGATACGGAATTAGAATGTTCTGGAAAAGTTCTAGAGTCAGAAAGTAATATAGATGAAGAAGAGGAAGGTGAAGATGAAGGTTGGACTGAAGATAGTTTGGCCTCATCTTGCAAATCCATTGTTCAAAGTCAACAAAGGAAAGGTTATGGTGTGATAAATATAAAACATTTTTTAAAAGTTACTAAGAATATGAAAAATGTAAAAGTGGAAGATTTTTTTCCTGACAAGAAACTGTTTTTCATGCATGTGAGATCTCAGTTGAACAATAAAAGAAAAGGGGGATACAATGATAAAGAAGTTTACCGGTTAAAAAAATTAATTGGAAAACTTAAGCAAGAATTCAACAACAACGATGAGTTTGACGTTTAAATGTCTGTTTTTTTCTTTTAGTGTTTTTTCTCCTATCTTTGATAATGAGCCACTTCAGAGTTTCTACTTTAAATCTGAATGGAGCCAGAGATGCGAAGAAGAGAATCAGCGTGTTTGAATTAATGAATTTAAAACATATAAATGTGTTAATGGTACAAGAAACACACAGTGATTGTTTAAATGAAATAGATTGGAGGAGGGACTGGGGAGGAGAAATTATTTTGAGTCATTTAAATCAGGCCAGTGGGGGAGTTGCAATTCTGTTTTCGAAAAATTTTCTACCTGTATCTTATCAGTTTGAGGAAGTAATCAAGGGTAGATTAATGGTGGTGAAAGCAAAATATGAGTGTTTTAATATTGTGTTTGTAAATATTTATGC
The DNA here is from genome assembly GCF_002775205.1 of Xiphophorus maculatus. Lineage (NCBI taxonomy): Eukaryota > Metazoa > Chordata > Actinopteri > Cyprinodontiformes > Poeciliidae > Xiphophorus > Xiphophorus maculatus. Next base: position 122,283 of record NC_036450.1, read on the forward strand.
TCCCAATACAAGAGTAGGGAGGATTGGTTTGTTGCATGAACTTGAAGATGTTTTGTGTAAGTGTGACACGGATGATTTTCTTTTTTTGGGTGGAGATTTTAACTGTACAGAAAATGATCAGTTAGATAGGAATCATTTTGAACCTCATCCAGCTTCGACAACGTTCTTAAAACATTTGATTGATTTATTTTCATTGGTTGATATATGGAGAGAAATGCACACTCATAAAATACAATATACATGGGCTAGAAACACAGATAATTGTTTTTCTGCAGCTAGGTTGGATAGAATATATAGTTTTAGACATAATTTTGGAATTTTTCAAAACTGTAGTATCCATCCTGTAAGTTTTTCAGATCATGCTTTGGTTTCTTGTAGTGCTTTTATTGCAAATATCAAACATAAATCTGCTTATTGGCATTTTAACACTGCTTTGTTATTGGATACTAATTTTAAAGAAACGTTTATTGCATTCTGGAGTATGCATAAAACTAGAAAATAGGATTTTGCATCTTTAGGGCAGTGGTGGGATCGGGGGAAAATTGAAATTAAAGAACTTTGTCAACAGTACACTGTCAATGTTTCATCTAGTTTAACCAAGTCTATTAGAGATCTGGAGATTGAAATAGTGGAGTTGCAGACTTCTGCACAATCCACAGGAGATCGAGGTCAGTTTGAGAATCTCAAGTCGAAAAAAGCTGCTTTAGCTGATTTGCTGGGCTCAAGAACACAGGGAGCGCTGGTTCGATGCCGATTTCAGAAAGTTGCTTTAATGGATGCGCCGACAAAGTTTTTCTTCTCTTTGGAAAAGAAGCAAGGACAGAGCAAGTTTATGCATGGTTTGAAATCAACTACGGATGTTCTTTTGACTGCAGACAGTGACATCAGGCGGAGAGCAGCGGATTTCTATGCGGATCTGTACAGCTCGGAATACAGCGAGGATGAAGACAGTTTCAACGACTTCTGCAGTGATCTTCCAAGAGTCTCTGTGGATTTTGCCAAGGAGTTGGGAGAGCCCATGACTTTGGAGGAGATTCATGCTGCTTTGCAAAGTATGGAAGGTGGGAAAGCACCTGGCATCGATGGACTTCCCAGTGAATTTTACAGAGCGTTCTGGTCTGACCTCTGCGTTGACCTCTTGGAGGTTTTTGAGGAAAGTTTTGCTGAAGGATTTCTACCACAGAGCTGCAGGAGAGCAGTTCTCACATTGCTACCAAAGAAAGGTGATCTCCAGGAGATTAAGAACTGGCGACCTGTTTCACTGTTGTGTACAGACTATAAACTGTTGTCAAAGGTGCTGGCAAACAGACTGAAAAAGGTGATGGAGCAGGTTGTTCATCAAACGCAAACCTACTGTGTCCCTGGCAGGTCGATGATTGATAATATTTCTCTTATTAGAGATGTTTTGGACGTCTCCAGATCATTGGGATGTAACACTGGTTTAGTTTCTTTGGACCAGGAAAAGGCTTTTGACAGAGTCGAGCATCGGTACCTGTGGAGGGTGTTGGAAAGGTTTGGTCTCGACTCTAGTTTTATTGCCAAGATTATGGTTCTATATGAGAACATTGAGAGTGTACTGAAAATTAATGGTTGTTTATGTAAACCTTTTAAAGTCACAAGAGGTGTTCGACAAGGTTGTTCTTTGTCTGGAATGTTATATGCTCTGTCTATTGAACCACTGCTAAAGAAAATCAGGTCAAATATTGAGGGACTGGTTTTTCCAAGTTGTAATGTGTCTTTCACTTTATCAGCGTATGCTGATGATGTCATTATTATTGTTAAAAACCAAGAAGAAGTGAATCATTTAGGTAGAATTGTCGAGTTATTTTGTAAATTGTCAGCTGCTCGTGTCAACTGGGTTAAAAGTGAAGCTCTGGCTATAGGAAGCTGGTTTAGTGGACTTCCTCAACTTCCAGGAGGTTTAAAATGGAAAAGAGGGGGTTTGAAATATCTTGGGGTATATTTGGGAGATGAGGACACAGAAAAAAAGAACTGGGAGGGAGTGATGGAGAAAGTGGAGGGTAGGTTAGCGAAATGGAGATGGTTGCTACCGCAGATGTCTTATAGAGGGAGAGTGCTCATTATAAATAATTTAATTGCTTCTTTATTGTGGCACAAGTTAGCATGTTTGGAGCCACCTGTTGGATTACTAACTAAAATTCAATCTTGTATGATTAAGTTTTTTTGGGATGACAAACATTGGGTTTCCCAGGCTGTGCTTTTCTTACCTAAAGAGGAGGGTGGACAAGGATTGGTCCATCTAGAGAGCAGAACTGCTGCGTTCAGGTTACAGTTTATTCAGAAATATCTCATGGGGAGGGAGGAGGATATTTTGTGGAAGCCAATAACAAGTATTATTTTGAAAAGAGTAGGAGGTCTTGGTTTAGATGTTTCTTTGTTTTTGTTAAATTGTAAAATGTTATTGTTGTATGAAATGCCAATGTTTTATAAAAGTTTGTTTAGAGCGTGGACGATTTTTGAGTGGAAAAGAATAGAACCAACTGTATCTTTGTTTTGGCTTCTAGAGGAACCTTTAATTTTCGAAGCACGTTTGGCGTTAGAAGATAGAGTCGGATTGTCCAGAAGACTGCTGCAGAAAAAAGTTCTGAAGTTAAGACACATTGTGGAGACGGCTGGATCAGGACTTCAAAACACAGAAGCGACGGCTTCTTTGCTTGGATTGAAATCGATTCGAGTCATGAGGACTATTTTAGATCTCTGGCTTGGAAAATTGACTTTGGATGAAAAGCAGATGCTGGTGGACTTTTGTAATGGAGAAGAACTCCCTGATTCTAAGGATCCGTTTCCAGAAATGGGACTGAACATTGATTTCTCAGAATTGACGGGCCATCTCTTGATCGCTCAAAAAGATTTTGTTTTTTGTATGTTGATTGGAAAATATTTGTATAAACTGGTTGTTCAAGGATTGAATAAGAAACAATTAAGTGGAAGAACTGATACTGTTTGGAGAGACAGGTTTAAAGTCGGGGATAATCAGAAACCAATATGGAGAGTTTTTTATAAGCCCCCTTTGAGTAAGAGAGTAAGCGACCTTCAGTGGAGGATTTTGCACGGTGCTATAAGTGTTAACAGTTTTATAGTTAAATTTAGAAAAGATTTAAATGAATTATGTCCTTTTTGTGAAGAAGTAGAAACTATTTTTCACATGTTTCTTGAGTGTAAAAGACTTTCACCATTGTTTTTCTTGTTCGAAGATGTTTTTAAAAAATGTGGTGTCTATTGGTCTGAAGTAGCGTTTATATTCGGTGCAGGCTATACAAAAAAGGAATCTAGTAAGTGGAATTTGTTAAATTTTCTTATTGGACAGGCAAAATTTTCCATTTATATTAGTAGAAGAAATAAACTAAATGGTGTTTTGGGGGAAAATGTCGACAGGATGTTTATTCTGATGGTAAAACATAGAGTAAAAGCAGAATTTATGTTCTTTTCATTGATGAATAACTTAATGGAATTTTTCTCTTTGTGGTGTTTTAATAATGTCATATGTTCTGTGTTTGATAGAAAGCTAGTTTTCAATTCAATGTTTGCATGAAAGAATGAACTAAATGCTGTCAAACTGTATTTTTATTGAAAAATAAATGTGGTGTTAAAAATCAAAAAATCTTTCTTTCTTTCTTTCTTTCTTTCTTTCTTTCTTTCTTTCTTTCTTTCTTTCTTTCTTTCTTTCTTTCTTTCTTTCTTTCTTTCTTTCTTTCTTTCTTTCTTTCTTTCTTTTTTTACATACAATTGCTAAATTAAAATACAGTAATCAGCAAGAAATCAGCACATTGGTATTGACCAGTAGAAGTCTGATCAGTGAAACCAATAAAGGAAATTATAAAGTTAATACAGAATGGAATGCATAAAAAAATGGATTTAAGCACAGAAACTGATATTCTACTTATATCAGATCCTTGCAGGATCTAAATTCTTCTAGTCACAAAGAATAGAATCAGGACATTGTTGTAAAACAGTACTATTATTTTTTGAAAGCTTAGTATATACTCCTTGACAGAAAATAGTCTTCTTTTAACTCCTTGAATTCTGTGAAATGTTTGGAACTACCTGTAGTTGTGTTTCTCCATGTTGGACATGCTGTTTTTGTCCACAAGGTGGAGCTAAATTTAATTAAATTGTCTGAGTAAATTTAAAGTGTGTAGCTTTTTAAAATGGTAGTTTTAGAATTGTATTAATATGTGAGAAGAAAAATAACATTACTACCTTTTCAGCCTTATAAAACTGATCAGGAGTTATTTAGCAGGATGATCGTTCATTTAATTACCCATTTCTATTATTAGCTGTACAGCTGGAGATTTTACACAGGCAAATATGATAAAGCACATGCCAGTGTTGTTAATAATTTGGACATATTTAGACTTACTTTGAACCACTGAGGAAGTGAAACGTGTTAACTTCCTCCATGGGGAAGACAAGACAGCAGCTTAGACAAAGTTGCTCTAAGGCGACACGACAAAGACCATAACGGGTATGCTTCACTTCACGTAGCACAAATTTTCCGTTTCTCAGTTCACTGACTCCAAATGAACCTGAACTACTCCCTCCAGAAGAGGAACATAAAGTCTATCTAATCTCTTTAGCTTGAAATGTCACACCATTGCACAACCTCTCTTATGGTGTGTTGAATATAGTTCTGTTCCTCACCTTACACCTTCAAACAACAGATACATTACAACTTTGCATCAGTTCTTTAATTTGCAAAGTTTCTGTAAGTTTTTAAGTGCATTAACTATATTGAACATGTTCTTATTGCTAAATTAGTTTCTAAAAAAATAAAAAACATGGCTGCTTCCTGGAGTGAAAATCCTTCATTCCAAATTAATGAAAAGCTTTTATTGTGCATAACACAAAATTCATTAAAAAGAACTTCAAAGAAAAAAAAAGCTTTTAAAATAAGTAGCATTTAGTTGAATCTTCTAGTTCATTCACATCTACAGTTTTTACGGTGCACCTTGTCTTTCACAAGCATTTTAGTTTTGCATTGACCTTTGTTTAGTAAATAATGACAGATTGTAGTTGGTGGTATGTATTTTTGTACTAATGAAATAAAATAATTTTAGAACCTTTTTTAAAAAGAAATATATTATGTACTTTGTGTCGTTTACACTGTCGGTGAAAGGTTTGTCTGAAATAAACTAAACTAAACTAAACTAAACCTGGTATAGTCTAATTCAATTAGATTAAAAAAAACTCTTGGATAGAACATGACTATGTCTAGACTAGAATAGAACAGGATATACACACTCAACAGTGGACATAAAAATATATATATTGGAAAAGCTTTAAGCTCTTTAAAGTAAAATATAGACAATAAATAAAGTACTAATACTTATTTTGTATTTGTGCTTTCTTCTAGAATGTCACTTATTTTACTTTATTTTGATTTTGAATCTTTGGATTTTAAATAATTTTATTGTTTTCTGCTTTGGTTCTGCATCTTGTTCTTGCATGTTGCATGTGACAACAAGATTAGGACAGCTTACTGCAACCACAGTCATCTGAGTCTACTGCAACAAAAAAAGAAATAAATTCATTTTATTAAGAATTGTATTTGTAATGATGTATTTTGACTATCAATTCAACAATGTCTGTATTTTAGATGTTAATGTAATTTCTGGTACTGAGATAGTAAAGCATTTTTTTTTTAAGTTAGCTCTGTGAGAGAAATGTTCTTTATTTCCTGTTGTATAGCTGACATGTTGGTCAGTGGGCAGATTTAAAAAAAAAGGAAGTAGAAAAATAAAGTTGTTAAGGAAGTTGTTGAAATGAGGAAGACTAAGAACTTATACGTAGCACTTAGACAGAAGGTAGTTTACTCCTGTTGAACAACACTGCCAGGATCATCTGGAACTTGCTCACATTTTTGGAGGGTTTATTTCTCTGTAAGCCACTGAAGGATCGATAGAACTGAGCTGAGGGAGGACTTGTCTCTGGAACACGTTCTGGTTTTCAGTAAGTGCTTTAAAGCTATTTTCTTTGCCAAAAATGTGTATGACTTTATTGATACTGATTCAAAATGTTCTCAAAAATCATTTCTTTATGAAGCAAGGAAAAACAGCACAAGAACCAATTCATTTGCTCTAAGTGTTGTTGATTTTATTATCTTAATAAAGTTGAAAACATTTCTGAAAATACGGCAAGATTTCTAACAAGTACATACATATGTATATACGTATATATATGTATATATTTATATATAATTTCTACCCTTCAGCCGTCAGACTCCTGAACTTAAGCTGCAAATACAGCTTCATCCCATAGATTATTTACACACACACACACATAACAATTAAATTACTTTATTATTTGTTTCTGTTTTTCCTGTAGTAAATTTCTTAATCTGGGACCTGAGTCCAAATTTTGCACCACAAACTAGCCAGGTGGTATGACAATAAAAAAATCCTTGAATCATTGATACAGTGTCTGCTGAATGCTGAATGTGTGTTTTAGATCTGAGGTATTTTTTGTATCTTAATTTGATTTATTCTTTTGCTTAGGAAATGTGATGTGGTGGTTAAAGTCTTCTTAGCTTTGCTGGGGGACAGATATTGAGCAGATAAAAAACACAAGTACATGTTTATTGAGATTAAATTAGTTTCAATATAAAATGGATTTTTGAGCTAAGCATGGGTGAGTTTTAAAATGATCAAATTCAAAATGTTCATGTTCAGAGGAAAATACTCATGTTAATTTGGATGTTTGCATTGATAAATCCAACAACTTCACAGTCTTCACTTGTAAATGTGTTGATTTAAATGCTGAAACAGAAATCCTTGATGTTAAGTTGAAAGTTAAGACTGAACATAAATGTGAAGTTATTTATTTGGGAAACTTCACCAAGCCTTTTACTGTTAAATAACGTCACATAGTCAAAGCTTCTTATAGATTTTTGGAATGTGTTGTTAGGTTTATTGGTTGCTGGAAACAGAAATGATTACATACAGGAAGTCAAACTTGCCCACAAGAGGTATTTCATACCTTAACATAGCTCATAGCGTAGCTCGGTTTTTACATAGGTTTCTTCCTTCTCAAAGAAAGAAGTCACTTTGTTTTGCTCGGGTAATTTTAAAATATACTCCCTGTCTATTCAACTAAGTTTTTATGGTTATTTTGCCATAATGATAATAATAGAAATTATCTTTTTAATTCATATACTGTTTTAATTGCTTTTAAGTATTGTATGCATTATTTTTTTTTTAAAAGCATTAAATCTAAAAATAATTTTGAACTATTTTACTCCTGGTTGAAGCAAGACCAAGCACTGAAATTTGCTGATTGTGAAACTCTGATTTTCTGGTTCTTGTAATCTGCTAACTTTGACAATGTGGCTCACAGCATTCTACTGTTTTAGCATTGCTAAGAGTTTCAAAGTTTCAGTAGTTACAATGATTATTTGTAGCCAACAAGTACCTCCGTTTGTACATTTGCATTGTCATGGTTTATGGAAAGTGTTTTGAAAATTCAAGCTATATTTTTTAACTGGTGTAGTTTCCTATTGAAGGGAACTATGCTTTTATTCTAGAAAGACCTTTAACTTCTTGCTATTCAGTCATTTAAAAACAAGTACAGTCTAAGTTAGTTTGAAGATTTTTAGGCCATAACAGGACATGAGGTCACTATGAGGTTTTAAAATCCACCTCAGATTGACTAAATAATAATATAATGATGTAAAACTATCATTATAATTTTAATTTGCCGGTATTTCATTTACAGCTCTCAAAATGTCTTACCTTTCAACTGAACTGAGAGACAGATTAAGATTCTAACAAGTAGACATTTTCTCCATTGTCGCCATGTTCTTTTTAAAAAAATTAAATTAAATTACATTTAAACTTTGTTGATTCTCATGCTCATTCATATACTTTTAGATAAGAGCAAGAGAGACAAACGGCCAATGCCAGAGAATATGCCAGTTGTCATCAGGTAAACCTCCCATTTAATTTGGACATGTGTTAGTAAGTGAATTATATATTTTAACATCCAGTTTGCTGATTGAAAGTTGGATTGTTAAGTGTACTTTGGAAAGTTTTAAAGTTGTACATTTTTGAGATTATCTTTGTGGGTTGAAGTTTAAGAAAATCAGTTGTTACCAGAGGAGAAATCTTTAAAACAGGGAAAGTTCCTTCCATCAAATATGCCCTTAAAATGAATTATTCCTTAATTGTTGCATGTTGAAAAGTCAATGGCCCTTTTATTTTGCACAATGTCTGGGTTGTTTCAAATATGTGTTCATCTACATGAGAGAACTGAAGACCTATTCATTTTGTGATATTCCTACCCGGCTGATACAGATGACAATATTGATGCTTTTAACTTTTTAAAGGGCTCCTTACATATAATTGATTTTATGTCTACCTCTGGTTTGTCTAATGGATTCTCTAAAATCCATTTTAATTTGGACATGTGTTAGTAAGTAGCATTGCATAATCTATTTGAATAGTTACATTTACTGAAGTTTTGAAGTTCCAAGCCTCCTAGTCTTTAGTAAAGTAATGTGTAAAAATAAAATTTTGATATGATGGAATCTAAGCTTTGGAAGCAGTTCTGTGGTTTAACTCGAATCATAGAGAAGATAGAGTTTATGACAGAGAGAACTATCATTTTAATTGCAGGCACTCTTTCCTCGAGTCAGAAAGGAAGATTTCTCTACCATGTGAGGTCTTTTCTATTAATATGAGTAATATGGTATAATTTAATTGTGTCTGCTCTTTCAGCTTGCTGGAATTATTGATGCCAGGTACCTGATGTTGCCAGTCTGTAAAGAATGGTTAAAGAGACACAGATATTATGCATTTATGAGGTTATCTCCTATAGAGATGGGTTTTAATTTTCCAAATAGAACTCAACATCAGCATAAAAACATTTTGTACTATTTCGATTGGAGAAATACTTTGATTTGCAGCTGCCAGCTCCTGAATCACTGGCAGGACATTGCTTGTATGCTTAGACATGAGTTCATTAAAGCTTGTAATTCTTTGCACACTCTACAGTGTTTTTGGCTGCAGTTCATTTTATGGACTTATTTAAAAAACTAAAATATCCACAATTACATTCTCACTCACATTAGCCTATACTTAAAATACAACTAGAATTTAAGCAATTTTAAATCTATGTTTTAACATGTTATTTTGGTTTTTCAAAGATCCTGTACACTAAAAAATAAAATAGTTTATCCAACTTAATTTATTAAGTTGGTTTAACTTAATAAATAAGAAGGGGAAGACATGCAGCACATCAGGCTGGAATCAAACATGTGATGACCATGTCGAGGACAAAGATCTCCTTATATAAATTATGCTTAACCACTGCACCACCAGCAGTATAGGCTCCTATACAGCAAGTATAGGTTCTGTTCCTGGTGAAGTTGTGTCATGACATCAGACGTAAGATACAAACATGGCATTGAACTCAATTGTTTCAAATGGACTTTTGAGAGCACTCTCAAAAGTCTATTTGAAACAATTAAGTTCAATATTGGGTTCGTATCCAACATATGATGTCATGACGCAAGCTTCATCAGGAACAGATCTTGTACCAACCAGGTGTTGTGGTGACGCAGAGGTTAAGCACAACTCACATAGGGACACCTTAGTTCTTGACGTGGCCATTTCCTCGTTTCCTACCAGATGACCTTTGCTGCTTGTCTTCCCTCTCTGTCATTACCCACTTTCCTGTCTAACTACTCTGAAATAAAAGCCACCTGAAGTTAAAAAGCGATCATTTATTAGTTTCTTTCTTTATTTGAAATAGACTAAATGATTTGAGTAAGACTTACTTGAATTTGTCATTTTAATTACACTTAATGAATTCAGTAAAAGAAAAAACTTAAATTGAGTTGGATGAACTTAATGAATTGAGTTAGCTGATCATAATATATAGAGTTAGATAGACATAACTGACGTTGGTTAAACGTAATAAATTAAGTCGAATAAACTTAATTTATTAAGTTGGTAATTACTTGTTACCAATTGAAACAATTCAATTAAGTTCGTTCAGTAACTTAATTGTTCGTACTGTTCAGTAAGTTCGTACCGTAATTTCTTTTCACAGTGCATGGAGTTCCGGCATACACTGCAATTTCAAAAACATGACCAGAAATCTTAACATGTCAGAGAGCAAGTATGATGGAAGATGTCAGATTGTAATTTTTCTGGCACAACTGAATCATATGAGAAATATTGGTCCATGCCCCAAAGAAGTGAAACTTTCAGGTCTCATGGAGACAAACTCTGAAAAAACGGGGAAAGAGGATGAAGAAAATCAGACAGCTATTATGATTGTGGTAAAAAAAAAAAAGAAAAGGATAATAGGAGATCAGTTGTGTCAGCAGTCAAACTGCTAGATTCCTCCAGAACGTATCTGTTACTGTTTGTGTCATGAACCAGTAACAGATACGGTACTAGTTCTTGACCATCATTTCACTACAATGTGGTGGACCCAGGTTGTAGTAAAATTATGCTTTTAATGAAAATAAACACAAAATCCAGGTAGCACAGATGAGCAGTGAGGCTTGGAGCTCAGACACTGGTAGCAACTGGAAATACACTAGACTGGAACGCGACAAAGTGACGACAAATGACAAGACTTACAACAAGACTTACTGTACAACTACTGATAAAAGCACGACAAGGATCTGACCAGGAGCAAGAGACACCGGTTAGGTTAAATACACATTGAGTAATCAGGGAACATGAGGCACAGCTGGGAACAATCAAGGACAAGACATGACAACACAGACACTCAATTAAGACTAAAAAACCAAATCCTCACAAGTTGCTTAATACTGAGGATTCAATATATCCCTTGCAAAAATCCCATGACATTCAAATGATGTAATACATAAAATATGTGATACTCATGTGGAAGGGATAGCTGGAGTTTACTGATCATTTTTAAAAAAATTTGAAGCAAACTAACATTTCAAAACTATATTTTATTTAAATAAGTCAAATCATGGTCTTTTGACTTTAATGGAGATACAATTAATGCCAAAACCTCAGTCTGCTTCAAATGATCACAGTGAAACTAAAAATTGAATAGTGAATTTGAGCATTTGTGTCTTGTGAATTTCATGCTCTTTTTGAGACATGTTCTAGAGTGGTGCATTTTAAATGATGAAAATATATTTAGCAAGGGTCATTGCTCATTGTTATTTTTTGTTATATTATTCTTATTCTTTATCTCTTTTTTTTTTAATTGTTGTGTGCTATGCTAGGATAAACAAAGTACCCTCCCTTTGGAGATCAAATAATATATTGTTTTCTTATGGTCTATTATTGTTTTTATCTTTGTGACAGAACTTTCAAAAGGAAGCTGCCAAGAGGTCAAGATGGCTGACAATGTGTCTGCATTGCCATTCTTCTATGGCAACATAACCAGAGAGGAGGCAGAAGTCTATCTGAGACAAGCAGGAATGAACAACGGCTTGTACTTACTTCGGCAAAGTCGAAACTATCTTGGAGGTTTTGCATTGTCTGTTTCTAATTCAGGTCGCTTCTACCACTACACAATTGAAAGACAACCCAATGAAATGTATGCTATTGCTGGTGGGAAGAGTCACAGGTGCCCTACGGATGTGATAGACTATCATTCTCAAGAGATGGATGGTCTTGTATGTCTGTTAAAGAAGCCCTGCAACAGACCCAAAAATATGCAGCCAAAGGTTGGTCCTTTTGAGGACCTAAAGGAAAGACTGATCCGGGAATATGTGAAGCAGACTTGGAAGCTGCAGGTCAGTTTGAGCTGAATCCTTAAAATAGTAAAATTTTCTTTATTTTTTATGATTATGTAGAACAACCAATGTTTGTAGTGCAATAATTACTTAGTTGTGACATATTAACCAAAATATCAGCAGCAAAATAGTTAAAGTATGAAAGTCAGCCAAAATATTTTGATCATTGTGGTTTTGCTGCTTTACTGGTCGCTCATGGCAACCTTACAACATCTCAGAAACTTTGAAACATAAAAAAAAGAACATTTGTTCAATATTTTCAATATAAATTCATGATTAATAATTAACATTTAGGTTTCTTGACAACTCTAAAACTTACAGTTTTTGTTGACAAGAATATTGAAATCAGCAGAGAAGAACCCAGTCTTTGCATTGCTTTACCTGGAGGTCACAGAACCATTTAGTGTGGCTTTATTCTTATTGTTAAAATTTTTCTTTTCTTTTTTGTGTTATATGTTTTAGAGATATTCAGCTCAACAATGTAACATTTATAATTGTTGATTAAGTGTCCAAAAGAAAGAAAAATACTCCATGTCATTTAGGGGGCTCTGTAGCTTATGTCTTCTTTGGAGTTTTTTTTTTTTTTTTGTCATTTCCATCAGTAATTTTTGATTCAGTGCCCTGAACCAAGGAAAACAGATTTTTCAACTAGTTTGGATCATCTGACACAGTGCAGTGTGAAAGAGAACCACACCAGCTGAAAATCTAACAAATGTCGTAAATTTGGTCCCCACTAGAACCGAGTCTAGCAAACTATCAGGTGTGAAACATCCTCAGTGTGAAGCATGAGGCTTGACAACTAATTCCTGGTTTGTATCTTCTAATTATTTTAACTTTGAGCATAAAATAAGTTTTGTATGCACACAGGGTCCAGCCCTTGAGCAGGCTATCATCAGCCAGAGGCCTCAGTTGGAGAAACTCATTGCCACCACTGCTCATGAAAAAATGCCCTGGTTCCACGGAACAATAACACGAGAGAACTCGGAGCCCAGGCTTCAGAATGGTTCCCGTACAAATGGAAAATTCTTGTAAGTATTTGAAAATTACTCAAGACCATGTTCATAGAGAATCTGCAGAAATAGAGTTATTAATAATAAAATCAACACTTATATATTTCTGAAAGCATATTTAAATCATTTTTACTTGACAGCTTTTTTGCTTAAAATTAATTCTTTTTGATTCAGATCACAATCAGTCTAATCAGAATGATTCTTACTTTTATTCATTAAAAAACTGAATGAATGAACAAGTTCCAATTATTCTAATTACTTAGTATCACCACTTCATGTATATGAAGGTCTTATTTTGAATTTTGACATTGGAGAAGTTGGCAAAAAAAAAAAAAAGTAGCCTAAAAGTGTCATTTACCACTCTGTCATCATATCCATTAGTAGTTTTAAATTGAACTCATTTATGTGTGATATTAACTTTTATTTATGTTTAAGCTTCTAAATTTAAGCGGAGGGTGCCAGTGCATGCGTTTTAGCTCAAACTTTAAGAGGCAGAAGTGGTCTAAGCAGAGGAGTCGCATGATCAGACACAGGCACACACACGCACGCACATACACACTCTCTCTCTTTCTCTGTGGTTTCCGCTTTGACAGTTTGCAAAGGGCTTCCTGAAGTAGCCATGTAAAAAGAAGTTTGAGAACAGGGTAAAGTGTGACTGCCCCTTTTTCATGAAACATCTTACAGGAAGTGGTCTTTTTCCTCTGAAACATGGCCTCAACTCCATGACAAGTTTTATTTTAGAAAGCCATTGCAGTCCTTCTGTGTCTATGGCAAGTATATTTTGAAAATATAACTTTAAATATTCAAGAAGTAGCTTGTTACATAAATTTAGCAACATAAATTACAGTTATGTATGTTACACAACAAAATTACACAATGGTCTGTCTTTCCTGTGCACTTTAAATGTAATTTTGGGGGGCATGCTGTGGTGGCGCAGTGGATTAGCATGCCCCACGCTTGGAGGCCTTAATCCTCGACGCGGACGTCGCGGGTTCGACTCCCGGTCCTGATGACCTTTACCGCATGTCTTCCCTCCTTCCTGTCTGTTTACTGTACAAAAAATACGAGCCACTAGTGCCGCAAAAACTCTTCGGAGAAAAAAATGGAAGGAAAAAAGAAATTTAAAAAAATGTAATTTTGGGAACACTACTTGTCTCAGCATAACACTGGACGTTTATTTGAGTTACTGCTTAGTTCCTGGTTTCTATTTATGTTGTGATGTCTTAGCTGGTTCCTTTTGACTTCCTGAGCTATGAAAATAGCTTTATCAAGTCACAGCTGTCACTTTTCACAGTTCACATGCTGTGTGGTAACAGGTGGGGCTAAATACTGTTAAAACTAAAGTAAAAAAAAGAATTAGAAAATGAAGGATTTGTACTGAACTTTTTAACTAACTTGAATAGTAATCCAAATAAATAAATAAATGGAATTATTGACTATTAATGATTCAGTTAATTGTTAATACTACTCAATAAATTGTATGTAATTACTAATAAATTAGTTCAAAAGTAAATGTAAATAGCAAGGTATTCTGATTATTGTCCAGTTCTTAAAGGAACATTATTCTGAGACATTAGTTTGCCTCAAGTCCAGTTTTCTGAGCTACCATCCTGCAACTTTCAGATGCTTTCCTTCTCCAGTACACCAGAATGAAATGAATTCACTGAGGGAATTCAGCCACTTGATCCTGGTCTGTTGGAGTAAGGAAGCATCTAGAAGTTGCAGGACGGTAGCTCTCCAGGACTGGACTAAACCCCTGGTTTAGAATAATAAAACGGAATCTATGTGCAATATGTTTGTCGCAAAATATTACATTTTGACGGATTATTATTTATTTTTGTGTGTTTGATATTAAACTGTATTGTTTTTAACTTGTATTCAGCAGGACATTAAGCTCCTAATTTTAACAAATAAAGTCCCTGTGGTTAATAAATTGATACTTTCTCTTATCTTCCTGTAACAAAATAGATTCAACCTGACAAAATAACATGAAACAATAGCATACAAATGTTTAATGCTACATTGTCTCCTTTGTTTCTTCTGCTTACACGTGTAGAATTCGACAGAGAGATCAAAATGGATCATATGCCTTATGTTTACTGCATGAAGGCCAAGTGATGCATTATCGCATTGACAAAGACAGGACCGGCAAGCTCTCCATCCCTGACGGAAAGAAATTTGACACCTTGTGGCAGGTTACCAGCTTTTTGGGTTTTTTTTTACATTCTGTGTTACTTGGAAGACCATTAGATTCTATTAAATTACCGATATCATTATGATGGCCAGCACTATTAGCTTAGTAGGTGATGTAGCTTTTGTGACATATTAATTCTTACAGTCCAAGAATGTAACGACTTTTCTAGAGCTAAAATGATTTAGAATCACATAAATTGTTTCGCTGGCATTTGTTGTTTTAATTAATGGTAAATAGTTAATTTTAACCCATAAGGACCCATGATGACACCGGTGTCACCGCCCCTTTGTACACTGAGAAACGTTTATTTTTAAAGTTGAATGTTGAATTTTATCTCATAAAGTCCTCAAGAGACATCTACTGAACATCCTGATTCAGTCATGTGACTAGGGAGGGATTCTGGGTAATGAAGGCACCATTTTCAAAGTATCAGTGCACCTGGGCAGCTAAAGTGGCCAGGAAGCTGATTTGAGAAACTTTGTTTTCTCTTAACAACAGTGAGTTTCCACAGGTTCAGCATCTTTTCTCACATATGAAATGGTTGGACAGCATTTCTAAAACTATTTGATATAGAATAGATCTGTCAATTATTGCTGAAACAGGTGTCAACCTATTTCACATTGGGCATTAAACTCCAAATTGTAAAAAAAAAAATTCCTTGTGGCACACATGTGTCGCAAGATGATTACTAATCATCTGCTTAGTCAATTTAGCTCATTCAGTTATTTTAGTAATATAGTCTCCATCTTTCATTAAGTCATATTTCAAAAAATGTAAGCATGAAAACTTATGAAATTACTCAAATATTTGATGAAACTTTACAATATCTTTAGTCAAGTCACTTTCTCCATTTACACACCATTTTACTGTCATTTGCTTTTTTGTAAAATGCAAAAATATTAACAATATGGTGTTCAAGAGGCATTAGAAGTTATCACTGGACAGGACCGCGAGTTTGAGAGATGTGAAAGTAGCTGAGATGTACATCCCAAATACCCCAACAAAAAATTGATGAAAGAGGAACCAAGAGGGTCTGGCAATTCATATATATGTGATTCCAGGTGATTTAGATACAGAACCCAATCAGGCCAAGTCACCCCTGGGGAGCAAAAGCCAACCATCAAAGGACAACATTTTCCTTGGAGAAATATTTTTTTTTTAAACCTATGGATGCACATAGAAAAGACAGCACCTCAAATCTCCTGATGAGATCCTATTCCAGTTGGAGATTTCAGAATATTTAACTCACAATAAATGCTACAGTTGATTGAAGGAACATGCAAATTTATAGTGTACAAAAATCTAACACTCAGAAATTTTAATACCAAAGTTGTACAAATATACAGTAGGTACTGACTAGCGTCTACCTGCATATCGGTTTTTGCCAAATGTCAGGAGATTTAGAATATTGCAAAATGATGGAATTGGCCAAGAATGGAAGAAATTAGATTAACAAATTAGATTTCAGATTTTACTGGTATCCCTACATTTCATTGATGGTTTAGATTTATTAAATAGACAAGTTAAGGATAAGTATTGGAGAATCCATTCTTGGCTTGATATGATTAGCAAAAATGATGCCTAGATGCCTAGCACATCAAGGCATCTAGGCACCTCCACTTTGATGAGTAAATGGTGTTCATTAGGGACACACTCAACTCAATATGGCAGTATGGGAAGGGCTATCCCAACTGTTGGACATTAGAAATCTGGTCCTGTTACTTATCGTATGGACTTCTCCATGATTTTTATGTTTATTACGGTGGATTTGGAAGAAGATCTCACTTGGGATTGAAGGTGATGTTGTGGTAGAGCTTTATAAACCTTTTGAATTTAACCACAGTTACAAAGTTTTTGCTGTTAACTTCTTATACAGAGCTCCATTTGAACTCACATTCACTGAGTGATGGAACTACTTTGTAGAAACACTCTGTAGAAAACACTTTGTCATAATGTGGTGTGGGGGACCCAAAAGCAATAGGTAAAAATATATTCCAGTTTGAATATTTAATGAACAAAATCAGAATTCAACTTACAAAAATGAACCTCCAAGTAGTGATGGGCCAGACGACACCGAAACCTCTGCACATGCTCCGGTAAACAAGATGAAACCTGTGGCGGTGCATGTATCACTTTAAGGAAAACCACGTGACTGATACAGTTCCTGTGTCGTTTGGATGCGACTGAGTCACATTATATTGATAAAGGAGAAACTGTGTTGACACATTTGTGGGTTTTGTTGGATGGAGATACTTTGTGTTCTTTGCTTTGCGTTGGTTTTTGGCTCATATTTGAATACCGGCATTGATCAACCAAGGAAGAGAAAGTTTTCATCCGTGTGGGATCATTTTGATCTTATAACGGAAAATAATGGTTCCTTTCTCATTTCCACTTTTGATAATTTTTCTTTCAGAATATTCAAATTTCTTTCCATGGGATATTTGAGTTAGTTTACATGGATTAGCTTTTATTTATATTGTAGGTGAAAAATGTAGGATTTGCTCCCAAGTTTTGTCTTACTGTAACCAGAGCAATTCCACAATGCTGAGGCATCAACGTGCCCGGCATGAGGGGGAGGAACCAGTTAACACTCCCTTCTTTATTGAATTTGCCTGCAATGACTTTCTAACTCCAGAAGATGTCACTGTAAGTGACAAAGCAACACAGTCTCAGCACAGTGTCGACACAGTTTGGGAAATGTGCCACACACCCAGTGAGGCCTCATCTGCCCATCACTACATCCAAGGGAACACAAAACATAATCCAAAGAAAATCCAAGACTGAGACATGGGGAGATTCCAGGAGCATAAGGGAAGTAACAGACATGGTGATGAGCTGGGTGACGAGAGGGACTGGCGAGTTGTGACTGGAATAGAGGAGCTTAAATACTGGGACATGGACCTAACTAGATGAGATGATTGATTGCAGGTGTGAGTAGTTGGTACAGCAGCTAGCTGAGGGGTGGGGAGAAGGTGGCACAGGGAAGATATATACTGGGGAAAAACAGGGAGGAGACACCCAAGAACTGAAAATACTTCTAATACTAAAGAAACTGATAAACTAGAAGAGAAAAAGACATTAGGGAAAAACTTAAACAGAAACAAGGTCGATCTAACAACAATAAGAACTAAGGAACATAGAGATAGAGTAGCTAGAAGATCTAAACAAGGAAATAACCCAACTAGAATGGTTAAAGAAAGATGGACATAGATTCAAACAAAAAGACCAACTAAAGCAAAAGTGACAAAATAAGAAAACTAGAAACACAACCAGGGAAAGCTAGAAGGAATAAATACTTAACTGGAACCACTAAAGGAATGTAAACCTAAACTCAGACATGTACGAATAACTGAACCTAGGGTGATGAAATAACTAAGAAATAAACATTACTCTACAGGGAGGCTGAAATAAGGAAAAACTAGAAGGATAAAATAAAAATAATCTAACTATAATCACTAAACAAAGCTTGACATAGAATCAGACATACAAGAATAACAGAACCAAGAGTAACTAAAGAATAAGCCTAACTAGAAACACTATAAAGGATTGAAAATAAGGAAGGCAATAACAAGACAATTCTAAGAACACTAAATAACCTCAAATAATAAAATCAAAAGGACCATGAAGGGCTAACCTAAAGAGAGCTAAGACATAATGATAAATAAGATCAAAAACCCAGAGACCTGACACTTTGAAGGTTGTAAAACTGAGGATGAAAATATTTTGTCCAGAAAGATATCATACATGTTAGGAAGTTGCAAATAAAAAGTTTATTTTGTGTTAATAAGCAAAGAAAAAAGAATCTTAGGGAATTAATTTCCTAATATGGAAGGAAAACCAAAAATGTTACCATATATGCCCAATGTGACATATGTCACAATTAAGATCTATGCCAGTGGGAGGCGCTATTTTTTTGGTTTTAAAAACCCCTTCAGATATGTGCTACATATGATCCATTTGATATAATATGTAACTCCCATGATTTTGTTAAAAGTAGAAATAGGTCTAAAGCTGAAATTATTTAGAATCACATAAATTGTTTCGCTGGCATTTGTTGTTTTAATTAATGGTAAATAGTTAACTTTAATTAATGCTGTAATTTATGTAAAATTATTTTATTTTTATTGCTTTAGTTATTGTCTTGGAGTTGGGTAATGATAGCTCAAACTTAATTTTTTTCAAGATATGGTAAAAATAGTATAAACTTTATTTTTATGATGCTGCTATGTGGCTATTATTTATATGCATTCTTTCTATTAAGACTACACTGTCTTAGTGATTACTTTCAGTTCTAAAACATTTTAAACTATTTCTCTTCATATGACAGTTGGTGGAGCATTACTCCTACAAACCAGATGGCTTGTTACGAGTACTCACAGAACCATGTCCAAGACCTGACGGTGAAACTGGTAAAGACAGACACATCTGGTCAAAATCTGTCAAGATGAGTCTCTTGCACTTAAGTTTAAAAGCTGATTTTATTACCAGATCCCGGTCTAATCCAGATTGATCCTCATGTTTCAAATTTTTTGTTCACAGTGCTAATAGGACGACCAGTACCTCCATGGAACCATCCTATTTTAATTACAAAGGTAAGTTACTCATGAATAAGTTATTGGATAAGCACATTTGATACAAATGTCTTTATAGCCCAAATTTCCAGAAAGGATAAAAGTAAATCCACACTCTTCCAGGTCTCATTACTTGTTTTAAGTTTTTATCACCTTAAAGCAGGTTTAGTAAATAAACTATTTTAAGAATTTGGGTCATCAGCAATCATCAACACTCTGGAGTGATCACAAGTTCTTTGACTTGAATGACCATGAAAAGACTACAGTATCTTTTACAAAAACTTTTTCGACATCTTTCATTCCTAGAAAACTGCAGCAGCTGGTATTCGCACCATAATTAGTAAACTTCCCATACCTGGAACTAAGGTAAACAAGCTTCAACAAGCATCAGTGCTCTTACTGCCACAATTTCAAGATATCTGCCTTAGTCTGATTGATAGATGTAACTGAACATTTTTGAGAAAAAAAATATACCTGCATGTCAACTGGTCTTTGCATGTTCACCCATGCGGATGGGTTTTACCATTAGGATATAGTAAAGATGTAAATAGTAAAACAGGTACCTAAATTCCTCAGGGGTGGAGCTTCAGGGGGGGCTGGGAGGGCAGCACGCACCCCTGAGGGAGTCACTGTAGAGGTTATATAGGTTTCTCAGTCAGGTTTAAGTCATGGTTCCTAAACATTTGCAAGACCGACTGATTTTGGTGATGTAGTGAGTATAAAATATTGAATAAAATGTGGTGGTGCTTTATTTTCACTCTTAATTTTATGACACAGAAATTCACAAGCGGTTCCAGGTGTATTTCTTGTCACCAACCGTCCACCAATGTCATCATCAGTCGCTTGGCAACAGACTGGAGACTAGGTGGAGCTTTTTTTTTATACGGACTAAGTTAACGTGAGTGGCACTTTAATTTAAGCATAAAAGTGGAACGGCAAAGCGAAAGGAAAGGAAAAAAGAGAAGCCAAGTTACAAAAGCTGGATGCACATTTTGTTAATCTCTGCAGATGAGCTGGACTTTTTTGTTGGCAGCAATTCAGGCCTGCCAGCACATCCAAAGAGCTGGGCTAGTTACAGATAGCAATCATAATGTGTGAGTTAGATATAGACTTTTGATGATTGAAAATTGTAGTGGCCCTGCTGCCAGCTTGTATGCTCTTTTTTCTCTCTTGGTGATACAGCGGTAATGTCAGGGACTGACACGCTTTTGAAAATCTGCGTTGAACACATGCAAGCCAAGAGAGCGGTATGGTGTCTAGCTAAGGCGTACGTTGGAGCTTCCTGCAAAAGCACCTTCCAAATAGTCCAGATTGGGTGTGAATGGTGGCACGCGGTATGTGCATAGAGATACAAAAATCCAGAGCTGCACCAGGCGCTGCGACAACCAGCGAGGCCAAGGTGGGGGTGGGGACGCCGTGCACTGCCACTCATCCTATCCAATGCATCATCCATAAACCAAGCTTCAGCAGTTGCTAGCTGCTCCAGGCTCCAAAGTGGATGTCAAAATTATCTGATCATTATTCGTGGTGCTGAGCTACTTTGGATTTGTGTTGTTTCATCATTAGTGACCATGTAGACTGATGGTTTTGTTGTTCTCTTGATTTGTTATTCTTCATATTTGTTTGACGGGTTTCAAAATGACATAGAGGCTCTCCATGGTGTGGAAGCTTGGAAGTCCTGCTGTTGCTGGAATGTATGTATATTATAAAATGATGTTATCATGAGCTTTATTATTTGGGTATTAAGAGCCCGGTTATTAGCACCGCCTGCAGCCTGACTCTGATTTGTTCCGCCTTTGATAATGCTCACAATATTTCCATTCAAAACTTCTTGCAAAATATGCCTACTTCTTTTTACAGATTTGTTTTCAATCAAGCACTTTGAGAAATTGCTTATTTCCACATTCTATTCTCTTTCTATCTTCATAAACAGAATCCTAGACCACCCGTCGGCCCTAATCCCTATGAAACTGGTAAGCTCCGGAAATGCTCAGTTGAATTAAATTCAGTGTATCTATGCAGTGCCAATTCACAAAACATGTTTATATGGTGACAGTGGAAAGGAAATCTTCCCCTGTACATGAAGAAACCTCAAACAGAATGTTTAGGTCCAAAGGTAAGCTCTCGAGCAGAACATTTATGGGAATTTTTACTGTTACAATTCCTTTTCATCAAAGTAAGAAATGAATGAGGTAGTTTTGGGAATAGGACATTTCCAACTCTGGCAATACTGTAAAGGTGAAAGAAAAAAGTTGTTGCATTATTACAGGAGGTCAAGTTGAGGCTAACTAAACAGTTAGTTTTTTAGATGTTCTAGTCTAAGGTGGAAAGCCCTCTGCTTTGTTTGAGGTTTAAAGCCAAAGTATAAATACTACCAAAGCTTCAAAACATGTCATATATCCAATATGGAACAATTGTGGCGATGGTGGTAGGAGTTTGTTCTGCAATTGGTGGTTTGTCAGTTCAATATCTGTTCTGTCTGCCTCCTGTTGGGTCCTTGGCCAAGACACTTAAATAATAAAACAGATCATGCACATTCAACTGTGGATCATACTGTTGGCCTCCTAAAATGCTGGTGGCTTTAGTTCATGTTACTGTGACAACCAGAAGTTATAGTTTTTCAATCTTCACCTCATTCAAATCACTTTCTGCCTTGGTGAAATTGTGTTTTTTTCCCCTTGTGTTTCCCATGGTTACCATTGTTAATCATTAAATAAGATGATCTGGTCATTTAAATAAACACACTGACATTAATTAGGTGTTTTGTATTTACGGTTAAATGTGGGCATGTAGAGGGAAGAGCCTGAGGTGGGACCTTGAATGCAAACTTTGAGGTACAGCTGTGATTTATAAAGGCAAATCTTTTGCTGGTGTGCATGTGCATGGTTTTATAAATCTGGATTTGTTTTTGGCATACACCATTTTTGGGCATATGTATTTAATATGGATCTGCAGTCCTTTATAAATGAGACCCCAGAACACTAAACACTGGAGGTTTCGTCCATGTAAGACAGGGGTGTCAAACTCCAGTCCTCGAGGGCCGGTGAACTGCAGTTTTTAGATGTGTCACAGGTACAAAACACTGGAATGAAATGGCTTAATTTCCTCCTCCTTGTGTAGATCAGTTCTCCAGAGCCTTAATGACCTAATTATTCTATTCAGGTGTGGTGCAGCAGAGGCACATCTAAAAGTTGCAGGACAGCGGCCCTCGAGGACTGGAGTTTGACACCTGTGATGTAAGAAGAGGGTTTGGTAGAGAGCCACCTCAGGCTGAAGCAGCATGTTAGATGTTTTATTTCTACATTGGCATCATGGATTTTTGGGTCCAGTGGTGGTTTATGTGTAAATTGCCACCCTGGATGTTATGTTTACAAATAATACATTTTCTTAAAATGTTCAGTCTTTTCAGAACTGCAAACAAAATAACACATCACATATTAGTTTGATTTTGACATCTTGTGCTTTTTAAAGTCTCTTTAAGTTATAACTATTTTACTAGAAGTCTTCATAGTGAGCATTAGTAATACAGCAAAGAATTACACATCTCCATAAATACAGTGCCATATTATTTGAGAGGCAAATTAATTTTTACATGTTGCCCATAATATTTATATATTATGCTTCCGACTTACAATGTAACCCTACATTTATTGTAGGGTTATGGTTATCTTAGAATAAATGTAAAAAGAAAGGGGTAAATATGGGTTTAATAGTTCAGTTCTTCCCCACATAAGAATAATTTCCCTTCTAATCTACACTTACAGGTGACATTTTACATTTGTGATATTAATAATTCAAACTTTTCTTAATGAACTTTAAATTGTTTGACTTTCTTTACAATATGTGAAGTTACTCTAATGGATGAGACGACACATATCAAAGATATAAAAATATGACTTGTTTTAACGTGTTAGAGAGCTGTTTTAGCTTTTTTAGAGCTCTGTTTTCATTTGAATTTTCAGAGGCAATGCCGATGGACACAGAGGTATATGAAAGTCCTTATGCAGATCCTGATGAACTGAGGAGCTCCACCGTGGATCGCAACCAGCTTTTCCTGGAGGATGGAGAATTGGGCTCAGGAAACTTTGGCACTGTCATGAAAGGAATCTACAAGATGAGAAAGTATGACACTGCACTTTGATACAAACAGCACTCAGAAAACCATGACAACCTTCAGATCCACAAAATGTTCAGTCAGCACTTTGTCAGCATGAATCATTCACTGAAATGAAAAGTCATGGAAATCTTACAAAACCCATCCTTGATCCAAATCACGGTAACCCTCTCAATTTTGTCACAAAACTAAGGCAAATTTATGAAAGTTGAATCAATCAATCAATTGAATTTTATTTACAGCACATTTCAGCAACATTGCATTTCAAAGTGCTTTACATCACAAAAACACAAAGTCATGCAACATAGAATCAATAATTGAAATATTACATTCAGGGGCGGATCTAGAAAAATATTTACGAGGTGGCAAGAGAGGGGCAAGGATTTTTCAAAAACAAAAAAACAAAACTTAATTACTTAATTTACTTGTTGCAAATATTGTTTTTGACTTGCATTATTTCAAAATGAGTTTCATGTAGCACTGAGGATTAAAAATAATTTCTTAATGTAGTATAGTTAATTATTTTTACGTCTTTCATACTGCTGCTAATTGATATGTATTACTGGATTGGACAGCTCCTATTAGTCGCTATGTGATGCTTTGTGTCCCGAAAACCATTCTATTCTAATGCAGAACGAGCAGAAATCTGTCACAAAAATAGTAGTAGCGCCATCATTTATTATCAGATATATCTATTAAATATGATTTTAAAAAAGCTGAAAAAACTGATGTTTGATACATAAATTCTCCTTGATACAAATCTATAAACAGTTTGGTTTCTGTTAATTATATCAAGATGCAAAAAAGGGTGAATTTCTCTTATAATGGCCAATCGTTTTATTTTAAATATACTGTAGGAGCCGTAGTTTGATGATTGTTATAAATATCGCCATATTTTACAAACAGGGTGAATCAGTTCAGTTTTTGTTGCTTGTTTAACTTTTAATAATTGCAGTGGCTGCAGTGCGCCACAATAAAGGTGTTTAATGTTTAATTGTGAACGCAAAAGCATTTCCACACGCACAATGCGAAGGGAACTCAAGGGGTTGGGATTGAACAGCTGTGTAGCCGTAAGAAAACCTCTAATCAGTAAGGCTAACCAGAAAAAATGGATTCAGTTTGCTAGGGAGCATAAAGATTGGACTCTGGAGGAATGGAAGAGGGTCATGTGGTCTGATGAGTCCAGATTTACCCTGTTCCAGAGTGATGGGCGCATCAGGGTAAGAAGAGAGGCAGGTGAAGTGATGCACCCATCATGCCTAGTGCCTACTGTACAAGCCTGTGGGGGCAGTGCTATGATCTGGGGTTGCTGCAGTTGGTCAGGTCTAGGTTCAGCAACATTGTGTGCCCAAAGAATGAGGTCAGCTGACTACCTGAATATACTGAATGACCAGGTTATTCCATCAATGGATTTTGTCTTCCCAAATGGAATGGGCATATTCCAAGATGACAATGCCAGGATTCATCTGGCTCACATTGTGAAAGAGTGGTTCAGGGAGCATGATACATCTTTTTCACACATGCATTGGCCACCACAGAGTCCAAACCTTAACCCCATTGAGAATCTTTGGGATGTGCTGGAGAAGGCTTTGCGCAGTGGTCAGACTCTCCCATCATCAATACAAGATCTTGGTGAAAGATTAATGCAGCACTGGATGGAAATAAATCTTGTGACACTGCAGAAGCTTATTGAAACAATGCCACAGCGAATGCAGGCTGTAATCAAAGCTAAAGGCGGTCCAACAAAATATTAGAGAGTGTGACCATTTTTTGGTGGCGACTTCTTTTTTGGCCTGATCAGGTTCAATCAGGAATCAGATTTGAACCTTTGAGAATTACGTTTGAGAACTACCTTTAAGCTGTTTTGCTTTCACCTCAAAATTATACAGTTATTTGTGTCTATACATAATTGTGATGGACCAAGTTAAAAACAGGAGGAGTCACAGGACATATTAGAAAAATAGGGTTTTTTATTTTAAGCCAAAGATTATAGAATAGAATTACTTTATTCATCCCAGCAGGGAAATTACTTCGCAGTTACAGCATAGAGACAAGACACAACAACAACCACCACTGAGTAGCAGTTGTAGACATAATAAAAAATAAAAATAAAATATAACATGCTGTCAATATAAAAAGCAACTTAGAGCAGTCCTTGCAAAGATTCAAAAAATGCAGATACAGTATGTATATTTAAATATATGTACAGCAGTGTGCCACAGTGCAGTTGTGCAAAATTGGACTGATTAGTGCAGAACAATGATTTAGCTTTTATTGTACAGTGAGATGGCATGTGGCAGGAAGGATTTCCTGTATCTGTCCCTACGACAGCGGAGCTGGAGCAGTCTATGTGAGAAGGTGCTCCGCTGTCTGTCCACTATGTGGTGGAGAGGGTGCTGTTTATTGTCCATAATAGACAGAACCTTCTTCAGTGTCCTCCTCTCCACCACAGTTTCCAGGGACTCCAGCCTTAGTCCCAGTACAGAGCCAGCTTTCCTGATGATTTTGTCCAGTCTATTAGAGTCGCTGGCTCTGATGCTGCTTCCCCAACACACAGCAGCAAAGAAGATGGCACCGGCAACAACACTGTGATAAAAGGTCTCCAACATCTTGCTGCACACATTGAAGGATCTCAGCTTCCTTAAAAAAGAGTCTGCTCATCCCCTTCTTGCACACAGCGTCAGTGTTAGATGCCCAGTCCAGTCTGTTGCCGATTACAACTCCCAGGTATTTGTAATCCTCCACCTCCTCCACCACTTCCCCTTTGATCTTCAGTGGCCGTGAAGGTATCTTCTTCCTTCTGAAGTCATCAGCTCTACCGCAGCCAAACTCCAGACTCAACACCCGGACGCCTCATGCAAAAATGAGAGTCATCTTCTTTTGTCATTGTTATAAATGACAAAAGATAAACTGAGCTCATAAAAGAGATCAAAGAAACAAAACTGAACTCAGGCAAAAATGTAAACAAACAAACATAACTGACCTAACAAAGAAATGACACACAGGGGTTTATATACTGGCTGATCAGACCAATTAAGACACAATAGGGGTAACTAAACAGAATACAATTACAAATAACACAAAAACAAATAACAGTACAGCTAAGTGTGGCTAAACTAAAGACCTAAAGATGGAAATTAAAAATAGTAAACTTTAAATACTAATTTACTTAAATGCAAAACTGATCTAAACAAAGAAACTACAATTCCCCCTGCCAGGAGGAACTAGTGGTGGAGTCCAATCAGCATGTAAGCCTGCTGAGCTCTGGCCCCATCCTTTGTTTGGCAACTCCAAGGCAGGTAAGTACCAGTGGGAAAACAAACAGAATTAATCTTAAGCAAACAAAATTAACTTTAAGTTGATATAAATACATATGCTAACTAAATGTGCGCGCTAACATATAGAACAAATGCATTCAAATCAACTAATAAATGTTTTTATTGAAACTAGAGTGTTGTTGTGTTTATATGAAAAAATAAACTGTGTATAAAAAGAATTACCAACAAAGGAGTGTGGCCATGGATTTGGCCATCACAATAATCTACAATTGTATTTATTAAGAATATACATTTTAATAAATACTGTTATACACTATATTGCCGAAAGTGTTCGCTCACCTGCCTTGACTCACATATGAGCTTGGGAAGCTAGTGGACACAGCCACTGTCCCATTCCATCCCATTCTTAACCCACAGGGTTCAATTTGACGTCGCTCCTCCCTTTGCAGCTAAAACAGCTTTAAATCTTCTGGGAAGGCTGTCCACAAGGTTTAGGGTTTAGGAGTGTTTATAGGGATTTTTGATCATTCTTCCAGAAGCGCATTTGCCAGGTCACATACTGATGTTGGACAAGAAGGCCTGGTTCTCAGTCTCTGCTCTAATTCATCCTAAAGGTTTTTTATTGGATTGAAGTCAGGACTCTGTGCAGGCCAGTCAAGTTCATCCAATCCAGACTCTGCCACCCATGTCTTTAAGGACATTGCTTTGTGCACTGGTGCACAGTCATGTTGGCCAGCTGCAAACTGTCCCCACACAGTGTGGACCATGGAATTGTCCAAAATGTCTTGGTATACTGAAGCATTCAGAGTTCCTTTCACTGGAACCAAGAGGATAAGCCCAGCTCCTAAAAAACAACCCCACACTATAATCCACCATCCAAAAATCTTTACAATTGGCACAATGCAGTCAGACAAGTACCGTTGTCCTGGCAACCGCTAAACTCGTCAATCAGATTGCCAGACAGAGAAGCGCAATTTGTTGCTCCAGAAAACGTGCCTCCGCTTCTCTAGAGTCCAGTGGTGGTAGTTTTACACCACAGCATCTGACACTTTGCATTGCACTTGGTGATGTATGGTTTGGATGCAGCTGGTTACCATGGAAACCCATTCCATGAAGCTCTCTGTGCACTGTTCTTGACGTTTGGAGGTCTATAGTGATTGATTCTGCAGAAAGTTGTTGACACACAACATCCACTGACCCCGCTCTGTCAGTTTATGTGGCCTACCACTTCATGGCTGAGTTGCTGTCGTTCCCAAACACTTCCAGTTTCTTATAATACAGCCAACAGTTGACTGTGGAATATTTAGGAGAAAAGAAATTTCAAGACTGGATTTGTTGCACAGGTGGGATCCTATCACAGTTCCACGCTGGAATTCACTGAACTCCTGAAAGCGACCCAGTCTTTCACAAATGTTTGTAAAAACAGTCTGCATGACTAGATGCTTCATTTTATACACCTGTGGCCATGGAAGTGATTGGAATTGCAATAATTTGGATGGGTGACTAAATACTTTTGGCAAAATAGTGTATATATAATGAAATATTACAGAAAAGATATTTTATTGCAGTCTCCGAATTCACTAACATGTTATACAGATTAAATACACACAAACTATTTGGTTTCAAGCATATATTTTTGTTAATTGTGATGATTCTCTGTCTACATGAAATTAAATCATAATATTTAAAATCAGAATGTACAGAACGAGACAAAAAACTGTAATGTAGGGTGAAATCGTTTTCAATCTTTTCATTGCATAGAAGAAGAACTTCTGTTGTCTTCTTTGTTTATGGGGCTTAGCACTGCCTCCATCAGTGAACTTTCTGCCTCACCCATATTTTCACTACACATTTATAGCTAATCAGACTAAATGTGTCACACATTCATTAAATGTATTAGACAGACATGCAGAATGTGCAATTTAACAAGTTTATTGATGATATTAAGAAAACAGCAATAAGCAATAAGCAATAAGCATGCACCAACAGCCTGCTTCATTCACTTTATGTGACAAGGCAACACCAAAGGTGAGGCACAGCACTGCCTCGCCCCACACTTTTGTTTTTATTTCAACAGGCAATTTGTAAACTCAGTGATATTGACTGCACAAATGTTAATGTTACCTAGGCCTGTCACGATAACAAATTTTGCTGAGCGATTAATTGTCTCAAAAATTATTGAGATAAAAAATAATATTGTTTGAAGACCTTTTTCCACTGATTTAATGGAAATGACGTAATATGCATGCGATTTCCTGCCAAAGATAGATACACTTTATTTTCAAAAGAACACTAAACACTGGAGCTGATAAACAAAATAAACAAAACGACCAAAAATAAAATGGATTCTCAGTCTCTTTAGTTTTAAAAATAAAAATAAATTACTTGAATAAAAACTAAACAACATAAAGCCAAAGTGGAAATAAATACTGCATTCAACCAAAAGAGTGCAGATTATGAAGTCTGTATATTATGTTGCCCTTCAGTAATAATTAGATTTAAATAGAGAAGATGGGCACAGTCTGTAACTGCTTATTTTCTGGCTATTCTGATTGATAAGGAGATTCATAGAATGATTTAAATGAGGAATAAATTGTAACTGGGATTATTTCCATATTTCCATCTTCTAATCTAATTAAGTTTGTTGCTTTGTCTGATTGCATTTTAAAATTCTCCATGCAAGAAGTTTGCCTGCTTTGTCACCTTGGTCGTAGTAAGAGTGTTTCAACCAAAGAAAATTTGCTGCAATTTAGTTAGTGGAAAGCTCTCTGTAAAACTCATCAGCAAAAGCTCTTTATGTTTCCTGGGCTGTCATTTTGATATATGTCCAGCTCCAAACCTTTAAGTGCAAGTGTAAGATGCTTCCTATCTTACACTTGCACTAGTTTGATCTGTACTGGTCTGAAAATATATGTCAATGTTATAACCAAGAAATGTAATAAATTTAGGGTCTTCCAAACCATTTAGTTTGAAAGCACCATCTAGGGGGACATTGACCAAGCTGTGATTAAAGATATATCAGGACCTTTCTGGCATGAAGATGAGAAGTGTCAATGCCAGTTGAACGGTGAGTAGGGGGGGAGGGGGGGATAGCACACAGTTATAGTAATAATAATAATAATAATAATAATAATAATAAAAATAGCATTATTTCAACAGACTTGTGGTCCACAAAGACATGATACACAACAACACATACAAAATAAAGATAAATTGTATATAAGACTTGCATGCCAACGTTTCCACACAGCCGACTGGTATCTTAGCGCACTGACAGAAGGATGTGAAAACATTACAATAAGACTGTTCAATGAGATGCACAAATGACACAAACTTGTATATCAAATTTCTCATGAGTGCCTGAAATGTTCTAACATGTTCATTACAAAACATCTCACTTGCACTGCTGAACCTGGTTTCTTAAGCAGAATTCTCAGGTAGTCATTATCAGCAACCTTATGCTTCTCCATGCTAGCTTTTTTACATTTACACCACAAAGGAGCTGCATACAATGATGTACAGTAAGCTTTGAACAAACTTATTTTTACCTTATCAGTGCACATACGAAATTTCCTCCCCAGAAAATGAGAGAGGAAATTTCAGTTACTGGGCGTACAATATGAAACACTGCCGATAAATGTCATCATCATCACAGAGCTGGTCTGTGATGGAGTTACCCAGATATTTAGTGTTTGAACAAACATTTGACTTTTGCCCTGACAGAAAAAAATAAAGGAAAGAAAATTGTTTGTCTGCTTTAGTCCTACACACTAGCACAATTGTTTTCTTAGTATTATACTGCACATCAACTCATAATCAGAGCAGATATTCAATAACTGCTAAAAACCATCACTGCTGGGTGAGAGGACAGCCAGGTCATCAGCTTACATAAAGTGATTGACCAAAGTATCACCGATTATACATCCAGTTTTACAGAGGTTCATTTCTTTTGACAGGTCATCCATGTACAAGTTAAACAGGGCAGGTGAAAGACGCACACCGTTACTCGCACCAAAAGATGTTACTACCCCGTTTTATATGCATTTTCTGGTTTGAATACCAATAAACTAAAATGTATATATTATCTGGAACACCTCTCTGTTTTATTTTATCAAATAACGTGTAGTGACTGACCCGATCAAAGGCCTTAGAGGCGTTAATAAACCCAATGAACACAGATTAATTTTTTCTTAGATATGCTCTTGCTGCCTCTTTCAGGCCATAAATACAGAAATCAGTTCCCAACTTGGCTTTGTAATAAACTGATTAAGATGACCAAGCATGATTTTTTCTAACACTTTAGATATCACACTAGCTAAAGCTATTGGTCTGTAGTTATTAAGGCAATAGTCACCACTAATTATTTTCCAGGCATGGCCAATATGGAAAAAAAGAAATTCCTAAAAAGGAGTGGTTGTCTTGATTAGGTCCATAAATGTTGACCAATGTGATCTAGGCCTCTAGTGTTCCCTGCAACATAGTATATTGAAGCTGAACGCTTCGTTATATTTAAAATCAATAAATAATCAACAATCCTGAGTTGTATTAATGATCTGTATGTCAGAACAAAAACCCCCAAAAATATTTTAACTATACTAATTACAATCACTGGAAAAGGCTTTCATGATTTTTTTTCTCTAGATCTCTGTCTGTGAAGATGCTCAACATGGAAGTCTTTGTTGAATGAAATATTTCCTGTACCGCTGATGAAATTGATCAGTATATATGAATGCAACCTTGTCATTCATTGAAGAGAGCTCCGCATTGTTCGTGTGTCAGAACTGTATTATGTACTGCATTGAAATATTGTACATTGGATTTTTTGCTGCATGTTGTCTGAAATCATTATATTGCTCTTATCTTTTAGGTGATGTGAAACAAAACATTTTAAGGCTAACCTTTCTGTGTTTTAGAACAGAGAAACCAGTTGCTGTTAAAATTCTGAAGAATGATGATAACAACCCATCGGTGCGTGAGGAAATGTTGCGGGAGGCAAATGTCATGCAGCAACTGGACAATCCTTACATTGTTCGGATGATCGGTATCTGTGAGGCAGAAAACCTCATGCTTGTCATGGAACTGGCTGAACTGGGACCACTGAACAAGTTTCTCCAGAAAAACAAGTATGTCATTTCCCCATTGTGGGACAATAAGGGATATTTCTATTCTATTCTATTCTATGTAAGTAAAATTGTGTTTAGAGGTTTTGTACTATTTATATCTATTCCCAAAATATAATAATCCAGACCAATTACCTTTAAAATGTAAAACAGTTCTGACCATCTTCAATAACTATTTAAAGAATGTAAATCGATGAGTTACAACATTTAATTTCCTTTTGAGATTAATAAAGTATTTTTGAATTTGAATTAGAACTTTTACATTAACACGTGTAGCTCATGGTGCATTGTTCTCTATGTTGTTTCTAACACTTGAAAATTGCCAAAAGATTCAAGGATTTTTACTGTCATAGCATTTCACAATTGCTTGGTTGTTGTACAAAATTCAAACTCAGTTCCCAGATCAAGAAGTCAAATAAATAAATAATGTAGGGTGTTTTTCGACTCTGGTCCTCAAGGCACACTGCCCTGCAGGTTTTAGGCATTCCCCTGCTTCTGCACACATGATTACAATTGATGGCTGATTATCAGGGTTTTGCTGAATTACAATCATCTGAATGGGGTGTGTTGAAGCAGGGGAACATCTAAAACATGCAGGTCAGTGTACCTTGAGGACCAGGGTTGGAAAAAAACTGGTCAATACTATATATACAGTGCCTAGCAAAAGTATTCAGCCTCCTTGAACTTTTCAACCTTTTACTGCTTTTCAGGCTTCAAACATAAAAATCTAATTTTTTTATTATTTTGTGAAGAATTGACAACAAGGGGAATACAATCGTGAGGTGGAATGAAATTTATTGGATATTTTAAACTTTTTTAACAAATAAAAAACTGCAAAGTGGGGCGTGCAATGTTATTCGGCCCCTTTACTTTCAGTGCAGCAAACTCACTCCAGAAGTTCAGCTTGGATCTCTGAATGATCCAATGTTGTCCTAAATGACTGATGATGATAAATAGGATCCACCTGTGTGTAATCAAGTCCTGTATAAATGCACCTGCTCTGTGATTGTCTCAGGTTGTGTTTAAATTGCACAGAGTATCACGAAGACCAAGGAACACACCAGGCAGGTCCGAGATACTGTTGTGGAGAAGTTTAAAGCAGGATTTGGATAAAAAAAAAAAAAGGTTTCCCAAGATTTAAACATCTCAAGGAGCAGTGAGCAAGCGGTCAAATTGAAATGGAAAGAGTATCAGACCACTGCAAATCCACCAAGACCCGGCTGTCCCTCTACACTTTCATCTGGAACAAGGACAAGGAGGTGGCAGCATCATGGTTTGGGCCTGCTTTTCTTCAGTAGGAACAGGGAAGCTGGTTAAAATTGATGGAAAGATGGATAGAGCTGAATACAGAACCATTCTGGAAGAAAACCTGCTGGAGTCTGCAAAAGACCTGAGACTGGGATGGAGATTTATCTTCCAACAAGACAATGATCCCAAACATACAGCAAAATCTAAAATGGAATGGTTCACAAATAAATGTATAAACTTGTTAGAGTGGCCAAGTCAAAGTCCAGACCTGAATCCAATTGAGAATCTGTGGAAAGAGCTGAAAACTGCTGTTCACAAGCGCTCTCCCTCCAACCTCACTGAGCTCCAGCTGTTTGGGCAAGAATGTGCAAAACTGATAGAGACAAAACCAAGTGACTTGTAGCTGTAATCGCAGCAAAAGGCGGCGCTACAAAGTATTAATGCAAGGGGGGCAAATAATATTGTACACCCCACTTTGCAGTTTTTTATTTAAGAGTTTAAAATATCCATTAAATTTCGTTCCACCTCATGATTGTATTCTTCACAAAATAATAAAAATTTTAGATCTTTATGTCGGAAGCCTAAAAAGCAGCAAAAGGTTGAAAAGTTCAAGGAGGCTGAAAACTTTCGCTGTATGTGGATAAATACACCTAAATCTAAACAAATCTTTTTGCTTGTTTTACTTTTTCTAGGAAATGTTCAGAAGGTGAACATTCAATTCCTTGTGTTTATTCTATTGTTAAAACAAATCACAGAAAATGAACTATAACTGAGAGTTTGACATTTTAAAAATTGCAAGAGTTCAGTTTTATTGTGTTCCATATTATAGATTCCTACATAATATTGTAAATCTGTTTTTATTGTAGCAACAACTGATGAAACGTTTAGCTTCAGAATACTCAGCATTGATTAATACATGACTATACATCTTCTAGGTGTAAATATAGAAGTACAGATACTGGATAAATCTCATCCGCTAAAAGAGTCATACAACTATATTCTCAAATTGTCTGGCTGGTTCAAATCAGTTTCTGATTTTACCTGAAGCTATTTTTTTAACCCTAAATTAACTTTCAGTAACATTTTTCTCCTTAAATGTCCCTTTTATCTTTAAATCTAACTGTGCTGTATTTTTTTATTTTTTTCCCTCATGCTGCCTTTTTAAATTTTGGATAGCTTCAAATTGAAAAAATTTTTTTTTTTTTAAATGTCACTCCCATGATTTGAGATTTATTTCCTATTAAACTCTGGATAAATAATGATTTTCCACAGAAACACATCAGTAAAGAACATCACAGAGCTGGTTCATCAGGTGTCTATGGGGATGAAATACCTAGAAGAGCATAACTTCGTTCATCGAGATCTTGCTGCCAGGAATGTACTGCTGGTCACACAGCACTATGCAAAAATCAGTGATTTTGGACTCTCAAAAGCTGTTGCAGAAGAGCAAAACTACTACAAGGTAATATTCCAAGATTCTAGGGTGTTTGGGTTTTTGGATGCATCTCTTTTTCTTTGTGTGTGTGTGTGTGTGTGTATTTAGAACTGCTTTGTTTCCAACATTCCCTATATATTTTGAAGGCCATTCCTCCCATTTCCTTAGTTCTACTTCAGTTACTTCCTTTCCCTCGTAGCTGAGCCTTGTTTATAATCACCCACCTTGTTCACCACCCAACTCTCCTGCAGAATATCAGTCAGACAGCTAAGGTCACCCTTTTTTAGAAAGTCAACAATCAATGTTCAGTTTCTAACAAAATTCAATGTACAGATTTTAAACGATGGGACTAAGAGTTACTCTTACTGTATATGGATTCCCTCAGATGTAGAAATAAAAGAAAGCAAAATGGAAGATATTCCAAACAAGCAACTAAATACAGCATTCACAGCACTTCACTTTTTCCACATTTTTTTTAATTTAAAATTTTGTTAAACTAAACACTTTGCTCAAAATTCAGGGTTTCCCCCAGAAAACTTGCTAAGCCCGGTGGTCAGCGCACCGATTCAGTCCACCAGCGGTCCACTGTGTTTTTGTATTAAAAGATGTTAAGTAGACAGGAAATGTACAAATATTACTGAGTAATTATATGTAACAGGAAGACAGCGTCAATGAAACAATATTTAAACCAACAACTAGTCTTAAAAACAACTAATCAAAAAATACAATTAAAATGAATATTAATTATTTGCACTTCTGTTTAATCCAAATTGAGTCAGCAGCTCCATCAGGCCTCCCCAGGGCTTCAGGGGCCACAAATGCTAATATTTTAACACAGACCACAGATACATAATTGTAACATTTGTTTATTGAGATTATCAATGGTGTTAAATTTGAATCAATGGTTTCAGCATACATAAATTAAAAGATTTTAAATTGTTTAACATATATATGTAAGATTTTAAGGAGCTGGCGAGTTTACTTTGTAAAAGTTCGAAGAACAATCTTCATAGTTATATTGTTTGTTACCATAGCTACAATCTGATTCTATTAGTTTAATCTTTGAGTTTGAGATCTGTTTGTTCACAAATACAAATTAATAAACTGCTATTATAACTTATTGCTTTTTAGGTTGGCCAATTAAACTACTCCCCCTGTCCTAGATTTCACTAAAACACAGAAGCTGTTAGAGGTGCTGGTGGTTTTATATGGAGTGAAAATAGTCTCATAATATCTGTGCATGTGTAAAAGTATCTGTGTGTGTGTATTTACACACACATGGAGTGCTTTGAATCTTCACTCCATAGTTTTAGCAGCAAGAGGGCCCCCTAAGTCAAATTCTGCTCAAGGCCTCATCATGCAGAGATGTTGTGCAGAGATGCACAACAAATGGGAGATTGAATTCAATGCTGCCACTGTGGCTTTAGTACAGGGGTCTCAAACTCCAGTTCTCAAGGGCCGCTGTCCTGCAACTTTCAGATGTGCCTCTGCTGCACCACCTAAATAGAATAATTAGGTCATTAAGGCTCTGGAGAACTGATCTACACAAGGAGGAGGTAATTAAGCCATTTCATGCCAGTGTTTTGTACCTGTGGCACATCTAAAAACTGCAGGACAGCAGCCCTTAAGGACTGGAGTTTGAGACCCCTGCTTTAGTAGCTCTTCCATTTCATGTCTGCTGAGTTTTTAAATAAGAGCCACAGAAAGTGTTTTGTATTGTTCAAGATTTAAGGAATGAGTTCTTCAGATCTCGGCGCCACCATGTCATGTTGTTGGTAGTGGAGAGGTGGATCCAAATGCAGAGAGGAGGAGGCGGCAGCTGAGTTTTTTTTTTGATGATTTAATGTAGTATGGTAGAAATGATGATGATGGGCACTTACAAAAAATTTTAAAAAATCCAAGGTAGCAACAAAAATAATTCCAAAAGAACATCAAACTAGGAGGCACTAGGATAAAACAGGGAAGCACAGAGGACTGAGGTAAATGAACATGAGGATCTGATGAGGAATAGATGGAAGTGAATGAGAGGCTAAAATACTGGGAGGTAGAGAGTTGGACAAAACCAGGGCTGATGAGCTTCATTGGCTGCAGGTGAGAGTGGTTGGCACAGGAGCAAGTAGAGGGGTGGGGAGAAGGTGGCACAGGGAAGCTAAGAAGATCTGCTGGGGGAAACAAAAGGGAGTTAAAGGAATATTGGAAAATTAAGTAAACATAGTGGATATTTACAGATTAAGGAAAGCATATTTATTTATCTTCAGAATACAAATTTTTTTAAAAAAGAATTTAATAAATGTAAAGTAATGTTGCTACACACTCGTGTACAGTCGGAGGCGGTATGCAACTTAAAGTTGCTTGCGATCCGCAATAATAGAAACAAAGAAGAAGAACAAAAGAGAGGAAATGGGGAGCTGAACATACTTCTGATACAGACACTGAGAGTACAGAAAATCTGATGAACTAGGAGAGAAAGACATGATGGAAACCATAACAGAACCTAAACAGAAACAAGGCTGAGCTAACAACAATAAGAACTAAGGAACATAAAGCTAGAGTAGCTAGAAGATCTAAACAAAGAAAGATGGACATAGATTCAGACAAAAAGACCAACCAAAGCAAAAGTGACAAAATAGGAAAACTAGAAACACAACCAGGGAAAGCTAGAAGGAATAAATACTTAACTGGAACCACCAAAGAAATGTAAACCTAAACTCAGACATGTACGAATAACTGAACCTAGGGTGATGAAATAACTAAGAAATAAACATTACTCTACAGGGAGGCTGAAATAAGGAAAAACTAGAAGGATAAAATAAAAATAATCTAACTATAATCACTAAACAAAGCTTGACATAGAATCAGATATACAAGAATAACAGAACCAAGAGTAACTAAAGAATAAACCTAACTAGAAACACTATAGAGGATTGAAAATAAGGAAGGCAATAACAAGACAATTCTAAGAACACTAAATAAACTCAAACTGAAATGACCATGAAGGGCTAACTAAAAGTGAACTAAAGAAATAATGTCAATGATGAAATAGCAAAACCAAGCCCAAAAACCCAGAGTCCTGATACACTGCACATTAACTCTGTCTGACTAAGTGGACAAAGCATTTGTTATGGTTTGATGTTTCGTGTAACCGGAAAAATAATAATAGAAATAATAATAAAATAATATAAAACCAGCGTGATGCGTGACTATGAGGAAAGCTCCTCACTGGGCTAAACCTGCCTGATGAGGTCAGCGCTGGTTCGTTAACCACTAACACTCCGGCCAACCGGGACCACAGACGTAAACTTTACAGGGAAGACAGAGCTGAGCACTGGGCAGCATGTTGGGATGGAAAAGTACATAATTCTGTCCACAAAGATAAATCATTCTCACCTCTCGCTTAACCTGCACCTCAGAAAGCGCAACTACAAGTTATTCCTGTGGTTCACATAGAGCTGCGCAACCAGAGTTAATGCGATGGGTTTTAAACTCTTACCTTGATGTGGAGTTCGCCAAAGAAACATAATTCTACACAGGGGGTTGTGTAAATATCCATACAGGTCAGCCTGGGTCCAGTTTGAGTGAAAGGAGGTGCACGCGATCCGCGCTGAGGTAAACTTAAGACATCCAGCTGCTCCGCCAGTGAAACGCTCAGAGCAACAGAAGCGCTTGAAATCCGAATTAAAAAAAAAAAAAATTTAATTATTATTTTCCTAAAAACAAAAACAAGCAACGCTTAGCCTGGCAGGGGGCTAGTAAAGCATGGCAGGCCGCCAGGCTTGTAATACACTGGGGGAAACCCTGAAATTCTATATACAAATACCTCATTAAATTTTTGAGTCTTTTGCAAATGTATAAAAATAACATTTACATGAGTGTTCATAGCCTTTGCTTGATACTTTGTTGATCCACCTTTAGCAGCTATTACAGTTACAAATCTTTGAATATGAGATTTGGAGATGGGTGTGTTAAACAGTTAAAGATGGGTTTAACACATGTTGGATGGAGACATCTGTCAGCCATTTTCAGATCTCTCCAGAGATGTTCAATCACATTCATGTTTGGACAGAGCCTTGGCCACTGCAGGACATTTACATGTGCTTTGGTTTTCATCCAGGATGTCTCTGCACATTCCTGTGTATATCTTTTCCCTTATCATGACTAGCAGACCCAACCCCAGAGGAATTTGGCTGGGACGGGCTATGGCTTATTTTGGAAAGGATTTGGGGAGGGTGGAGCAGTAATCAGGCATTTTATTTAATAGTACATAGATGAATGTTTATATAAAATGAATTAATTATGTTGTTTACTAATACAATATTAACAAAAATGACGTAAACAGGGACATTCAGTTGTGCATAAGTCACTACAAAATGCTGAGTAGTTATGCTGAAATTTGCATAAACTTTAGCGCATACATTGCAGAAACTATTAATCTCTGAACTCTTTAAGTGTTTTTTCAGACAATGATGTCTGAAAAATAAGATAATTAAATAATCCTTTATTTTTCCCAAGTGAGAAATTTAAGCTGTCACGGCATACAGTGGACAAGAACAAGAGAAACAGAAATGGAAAAACAACAAAATAAAACAGAGTAGTGTAGAGAAATCATACAAGCTAAACTAGAAATATCGATTTATATACAAAATTGCAGATGTATATATGTAAATATATATATATATACACACACACACACGTTTGTGTGGCTATCTATGTGGTGACTTTCCATTGACTTCCCTTCATTTCTACAGCCTAAACCTTCCCTTTAGTCTAACCTCTAACCCCTCACCTTGACATACCTAAAGTCAATTCACACCTTAGTCCTAAATCTAACCCCTGACCCAAAAATAGCGTTTCCCCTTCTGGGGACCAGGCTTCGGTTCCCACAAGAAGCAGTTTGTCCCCACAATATTGTATGTGTCAGAAAAATGGCCCCCACAAGGTATTAAAAACAAACGCACATTTATATACCCACATTTACATTTACAAAACATATACATGCACATACACTCATACATACATGAACTGTCAGCAAGGGAAATAGTGTGCTGCTTGTGGTAGCTATACAGACAAAAAATATTTTGGAGTATGAATGAGAGTGATTCTGAAATATTTTGAAAACATTGTCCTGATATATGCTTGGAACAGATATCTTTTTCTCAGCAAGTTATTATCCCTCCTTACCTGAGAAGACTCTGCTGCTTGCCTGTGGTCATCAGCAACATCCCCAACTTTGTTCTTTCTATTTTGACAATAAAGATTTCTTTTAAATATGTGAACAGGCTAATGCACTTCCAGTCACAACATATAGTGTTTACTGTGACTCATTAATCTTCAAATGGCCCAACAGGCTCAGCAGATAGAAGACAACATTAGAGCACAGCTGGTGTAAAACCAGATATCTGTAGCCCATACATTTTGGGTTAAAATATGCTTGTTCTTTCTGAGTTGAAGTTTCTTGTATTGGATAGAATCCAGAAAATATTCTCAAGAAAGAGTAGTAATATGTACTTATATTATATTATATAACAGAGGCATACCAACAACTTTGTCCATGGGTGGAACACAACTCAAGTAATTTGTGTGTTTTGTCTTTCAGGCCAAGGGTCATGGGAAGTGGCCAGTGAAGTGGTATGCTCCTGAATGTATAAACTACTTCAAATTTTCCTCCAAAAGTGATGTCTGGAGCTTTGGTGTACTCATGTGGGAAGCATTTTCCTTTGGCCAAAAACCATACAAGGTAACTAACTAGACATTATAACATCAACTCACTTACTCATATCCAGCTTGTTCACAATAATTTAGAGATGCAATGCTATAATCCTCAGAACATTTTTCTAGGAGTTACCAGGTTGAGATGTTTGGACACTCTAGGAGAAAGGGGGGCAACAACTGATCAGTGTCAGATCAACTTCAGAACACAACATCCATATTTTCCAAACAATCAAGTGAAGACAGAAAACATGTTCTTGGTGCAAACAAAACATAAACGTATATTTATAAATAAATGCTGTCTAAACATACAGTATATATGCTCTGCTGGTCTTTCATAGATACAGCCAATTGCTTGGCAAAGGTGACTGCTGCACAATCCTACCACATGCAAGGCATTGTTAGAGCAATCCACTGGTCAAAGTCAATATAATAATTTGTCTGTTCTCTTTTATCTGTTGTTGAAGTTGCCATTTAGAAAATGCTAAGTTAATAAGCAAAACTGCAGAAGGAGTATATGTTTTATGTTTTAATTTAAAAACATTTCAACTCGTATATGGTCATCTTTAATTTGAATCATCTTCCACAGGGAATGAAGGGAAATGATGTTATGCAGATGCTTGAGAGTGGAAAACGTATGGAGCCACCAGTGAACTGCCCAACAGAAATGTATGACCTTATGACAACTTGTTGGACATATAAGTAAGTCTCATATCGCAATACATTCCTGGCAGCAAGATCTCTATAAGCATGTGTCTTATAACTGAATTAGAATTAACCATATAACTGTGATTCTTGGAGAAAGTATATATTAATTATCCACCAGTTTTCTTCAATTTCTGCTATTGTCTTTTCTTCCAGGGTGGAAGAAAGACCTGGATTTGCTGTCGTTGAGCCAAGACTACGAGAATATTACTATGACATTGCACAGTGATGTGACATGTCTTTGTGACAGAATATGTCATAGTCAATGTCAACATGTCAATGACATCTTCTATGTTATTTGTATGATGTTACTGGGCCAGGGGTGGGCAACTCCAGGCATCAAGGTTCATTGTCCTGCAACCTTTAGATGCGTCTCTACTTCAACACAACTGAGTCAAATAATGAGGTCACTGGAAGGACCCTAGTGCAGTCACCTCCTAAGTGTCTCCGCTTAGGAGTTGACTGCACTAGGGACTAGGGTCCAGGATGCCCACCCTTGAACTAGGCTATAAAAAGTTTTGAAAAAGATGATTTGTCATTTGTAAGCCATGTGAAGTAGAGTAGATATGAAGTACAGATACCGTCATCTCAGTGTATTTAAAGCCAGAAATTTATTTAGTATTTTAGTAAATGTGTGCATCTAAAAATGTGAGTGGTTGTACATCACAATCAGCTGTCAGTATTACAACCCAGGATAACATCCTAAATTCTAAAATTGTCTCTGATTGATTCATTCTTGATGATGACAGAGAAAAGAACCACATAGGTTAAGACTGGGGCAGACTTCAAGGCGTTGCATGAATGTATACTGAACAGGTGAATGTCGCTTTTAAAGTACAGTTCTTTCTGTGACAAAAGGTCAGAATTTTGGAAATTCTTACAGCATAAAATATTATGGATTCTTGATATATAATTTAGAACTTATTTTTCTGTCTGACGTTGGCAATCTTCTGTAAATCACTGTTGAGAACAGCTTCTTAAGACTTTAAATTATCTGTGCTTCCTTATGAAAAGTCTTGAAATGTAAATAAAAATCTAATACAGTTTTAGTTTTATATTTATTACATGTCTTAATGACAGTGTGGGATTGTTTTAGTATGACAGTGAAACTTT
Source organism: Xiphophorus maculatus (assembly GCF_002775205.1). Lineage (NCBI taxonomy): Eukaryota > Metazoa > Chordata > Actinopteri > Cyprinodontiformes > Poeciliidae > Xiphophorus > Xiphophorus maculatus. The sequence continues at coordinate 164,526 of NC_036450.1, forward strand.
GCTTTATTTTACGTTTTGTTTGTCAGGGTTTCTATATTCATACTAATTCAATTACTGATAGTTAAACTGGAGAAAGGATAAAAAATATTAAATTAAATATTGTGAAAATATTCTAAGATGTCCGGAGGTACTAAAAGATCAACTTGAAGTGTGTCCAATTTTCCTATATATATAAAATCAGACAGAAATACCCATAATTCTGTATTTCTGCAAGGTAGTCCAGTTGGTCCCACCAGTGAATTACCCAACAGAAATGTATGACTTCATGACAACCTGTTGGACATATTGTTTTTCAGTAAAATTTGTTAATCACTATATTTTCTAATGCTGAAATTAATTTTTAAAATATTTTTAAAAATGTATGATTCATTAAAACCTTATCACAAGATTTCCAGATGGTCAGGTCTAGATGTTGAATAGCTTTAATGATTTATCATGTCCATAAATTCAATAGCAAAATTTAACCTTGATTTTATTGCATGACACAAATTAACAAATTAATGAAAAACCTACAATTCATCAATAAAGTACCAAAATATTCTCAGATGGTCATGTCTACACATAGAAATATATTCTTTCACACAAGGCGTGTAAATAATACACGCCTTGTGACTGCTGTATATTCTTTCTCGTGTGAAAGAATATATTTCTATGTGGAGAGGAAATGCTTTATTAGAAAATAGAAATGAACAGAATACACTTTATTGTCCCCTTCAGGAAATTTTCATGGACTCAAAGGTATATATTGCATACAAGCAGCTTCCCAAAATAATAAATGCATATAATACAAATAAACAACTAGAAATGTAGAACGCCAAACCTAATACACATCTTCCAGGCCTCAACGTACAATCTATTTAAAATTTTGATTCTAAATTTTGATGGAGGTGGTTACAAAAGAGCATTTAAAATAGTTCAATTTAGTAAATAAAAAAATGATAACTACCATTTTTACCATAACAACAAAAATTATGAAATAATTATGCTGGATAGAGCTAAATAAATAAATATAAAATCCACACATTTCACCAAGAAATTACCTAAATACTGTATTCTCACATGGCCAGGTCTACATCTAAAAAAATATGGATTTATTGCCGTGTCCCTAATACTAATACTTTTCCAAATTAATACACTCTTATAAATATTATAAGCAATAGTAAAATTATAAAAATATTTTGATGATAAAGTATACATGTGGAATCATGTATTTCAATGTTCCTAGTTTCAGTGGCATTTCAATAAAAATGTTAACTGTCATTTTATGTCACACTTAACCAAGTAAAGAAATTCCATAATTCATCAAAAAATATCAAAATATTCTCAAACGGCCTTGCCTATATGTGGCCTATGTGGATCTGGTGGCTTCTCTTGGTGCAGAAATGAACGACAAGGAGCTCAATCTGGCATCAGTTGTTTTCTTTAATTCTCCATCTGCATTTCACACATGGGCACCGAGGTAAAGTCAGTCTCTGGCATGAAAGAAACTCCTCGACAGTGATCCTCATGGCTCTGAGGATTACCCATAATACAGTGACCAAAATAAAATAATTGAAAATTACAGTGATCGCATAGTGAATTTGGTTTACATCAAAGGAACAACCAGTGAGTGTCCTTTTTAAAGAAAGTAAAACAATTAAAATGCTCTGAAAAATAAAATAAAATGCTGACATTTTATTTACTAGATGCCATTTTTATATTTTAGCTTGTACGAACTTGCATCTTGAAACAATGCAAAAACATTAACCATATCTATATAAAACTGTTAATATAAAACTGCCTTATATTAACCATCTGCTACAGAGATTTAGTAAAACATACCTGCATTTCAGTGGCGGAGCCAGAGGGGTGGCAGGGGTGGCATTTGCCACCCCCAACAGAGCCCTTGCCACCCCTACTGCCACCCCACTGGAAATGGTCATTTTAAAATACGAGATCGGCAAAGATTTGCCAGGAAAACTGTAATTTCCGACTGTCCCTGAAGGCAGCCCGATGCAATAGCAGCCTACATGCTGGCTGTTCATTGGTTAAACTGACATGTGGTTCCTGCTTGATCCAAAACACACCCGTGGCTTTAGAGTACACCGTTGAGGAGTTTTGCAGGTATTTACAACATTTTACCGCTCAGCGGTAACCGCTGTGTTACCTTCCTAATGAGAGGCGGCACTTGTCATACATTTCTAAAAAGAAAAAAAATGGTTGTGCACCGCTCCGTAGTGCCTCGTTTATTATACAACCCCTGGCAAAAAGTATGGAATCACCAGTCTTGGATGAGCACTCATTCAGACATTTCATGCTGTAAAACAAACTCAGATCAAAAACATGATACAATATTAAGGTCGTTCCAAAGTGCAACTTGTTGGCCTTCAGGAACACTCAAAGAAATGAAGAGAAAACATTGTGGAAGTCAGTGAATGATACTTTAATTGACCAAACACAGGGAAATAAATATGGAATCACTCAATTCTGAGGAAAAAAGTATGGAATAGGCGCCTGCCGCCTGCAAGCACCCAGCTAAACATAGCTGTTCACAACGGTAAGAAATGTGGTTTTGTTAATTTAAGTTAAGTCTGTAAGCTAGCATAGTATAAAGTCATCAATTTGGCATACTGACAACGGTAGCTATTCTTGAAGATAGCTTAAGAAGATGCATTCATATCTTTGAAGCTAACGTTTTCTGTTTCTTTACTTCGTCAGTCCACAACTGACTTTCCGGTAACTGTAGTTAATATCGAAGGATTACGTGGTACGTTTATTTGCTGTAATGACACATGTTCAGTCTACCACAAAATCGTGGTGTAATAACTTGTGAGTAGTTCGTAGATGCTGCATCTCGCTCCCAAACCACTGCGACACCAAAACAATACCTCTAAGCCTATGTATATATTTTTTTTAAAGTTAAACTAAAATATGTCATGGCATTTTATGTCACGTTCTCTCTGTGTCTCTCTCTCTTTTATTAATATTAAATTCAAAATAATTTATGTAACTGCACCCCAAGCAAAGAAATGTAAATAGGCTATATATATATATATATATATATATATATATATATATATATATATATATATATATATATATATATATATATATATATTTTTTTTTTTTTTTTTTTTTTTGTTTGTTTGTTTGTCTGCAAATCATTTTTATTGATTTAATCAGTAAGTTCAAGTAACAATCAAAACCAAATGTGCTTGCTTTTGTACAGTGTAGGTTGTTTCAGAAAGACAGAAGACTTGATGGTGTGGAGCACCTGCAGTTTCACTGGCCTTGTCTGATCACACAAGAGGTATATGTGAGTTCTCTGCCATAGCGTGTTTCTCCAGTTCTCTATTGAAAGACCTCTATGCTTCACAGATGGCTTAATTTTCTGCTAAAGATTAGCAGTAGAAAATTTATTGTTACTACCAATAAATACTTTCTTATCTTTCCTGTGAATTTAAAGAGGTTTCTCAAGATGTGCCCATTTTAAAAGGAAAACTACTGTATATGCATACATTTGTGTAATTACCCAAATGAAATAACTGTGGTAATAGTTATTATAAAACAAAAGTTTAAAAAGATGCTAAATATTTTTGTGAAAGAATTTATTTGTGACATTGAAATAGTTTTAGTTTAGCCTTAGTAAAATCATTTGACGAAAAAACATAGTGCTTAAAGACATTATGAATGTCCCAGTCCAGGGTCTTTCTGAATGGAGTTTGCATGTTCTCTCTGTGCATGGTGGATTCTCTCTGGGTACTCTGGCTTCCTCCCACAGTCCTAAAACATGACTGTCAGGTTAATTGGTCTCTCTAAATTTTCCCTAGGTGTGAGTGTGTGGTTGTTTGTCCTGTCTGTCTCTGTGTTGCCCTGCGACAGACTGGCAACCTGTCCAGGGTGACCCTGCCTCTCGCCCGGAATGTTAGCTGGAGATGGACACCAGCACCTCCCGACCCCATTAGGGACAAGGGTGGTAGAAAATGGATGGATGGAGGGATGGCATTATGAATGACTATATTATGATTAGTTTTTTAGGTAAAATTATAATTTGTAGTATGACTTGCTTTATATTTTATTAGAAACATATGATGATGGTCTTGTGTATCTTCTCTTCCAGTGTATGATCACAGAATGGATGACCTGAGTGATTTCCTGAGGCAAAGGAATATTCCAGGGGAAACTATCGAGACCATGCTGAGAGAGAAGGTACTAAATCAGTATTTCAAAAACTACAGTTTTTCTTAAAGCATGTGTCTAGCAATGTTATCTAATTTAATTCAAATAATTTGCATGCAATTTTAGTTCCATTTTTGTAGTTTAAAGAAATTATTTTTTATTGTCCTTGTTTAGATACATACCTTACATATGTAACCCTTACATACCAACGTCATCCAGCTCATGACAGATGAAGACCTAAAGAATTATTTGCCATCATATGGAGACCGCATAGCCCTATCAGGATACTGTAAAAGGAAGGAAAATGGCCCCCCAAGCAGTCGCAAATCAAAACTGTTTGAGCGCCTGAAATCAAAGCTGGGTAAAAGAAAAACTGCTCATGAAGATGGCTGTGGTATGGAAAAAGAAGAGCAATCTGAAACAACTGTAAAGAAGAATGCTCTGAAATCAAAGAGAAAAATAGAAATAGGCTGGCTGCTTTATGATGATGAACAACAGGCTTTTAAACAAGTAAGAGCAAGAAGAGGTGGTGGAACAAGGAAGGTCGATGTATCAAAGGATGCTAAAAAGAGCAGTTAAAATTCTATCTCTGGAAAGCCATGATGCCAGACAACAAAACGTAATTGACTTTTGTTATGCCATAATTAACATGTTAATTGTTAGCTGACATAATAAATCATAAGAGGTAAAGTGAAAATTACGTACTGTAGGAAGTATTTCGAAGTTCACAGCCAAAATAAACAGAAATAGGAACTGTTTATTGTTATTGTATCTTTTTATGAGACACAACTATGTTGACAGTTCCACTTGTTACATTGCATTCATATTCATAATAAAATCGTTTTCTAATTTCTTTTTCTTTTTTGCACATTGGATTTCCTTTGTGGAAGGTTATAAAAAGAGTCTTTTTTGTTTTACTGGACACAACTTGGTAAATTCCTTTATCTTAAACTTATTAAATGCACTATACACCAAGGCAAGTTTTTTTTAAGCACTTGTGATTTATTTTTGGGGATGTCAAAGTAATGGATTGTTCTTTGTTGACAGAATACAAAATAAATACATTTTGAATAAAGTTTAGAGCCTGTTTATGATTTGCTGTTGCACTGTAAATAAATTGATTGGCCATAATACTGAAAAACATGTATATGTCAAGAGTAAGGACAACATTTGTACTCTTATCAAATTAATACCAACTGCAAACAATAGCATATTGGTTATCTGTTACTAATAACATGATTAAAACATTGCTTGTACATGTAACACTCCTGTCCATATGTCAACAGTTTCCCTGAACAAGTAAGGCTAAGAAAACAGAGAGCCTGCAAATGTTGGTACTATTTAGTACTGTTTTGAACAGGAGGCTAGTATTTTCCATTAATAAATAAGATTAAACACAGAAATTAATAAATTGACCTTGACCACAACATTGAAGGAAACTAAAATGTATAGTCTTTTTAGGTAAACCATGGAAACAAATTGTAACTCATTCATGCATTTTAGTTTTACAATCAGTGTTTACACAGGACATATAGACATAATATCTGACTTGTTAGATGTTTTGTGGACCTGGGTGACTTAGAGAAACTATTCCCTCAGCCCGTCACTGATCATTTGACGGAGTCTTACATAAAGATTAGTAATTTCATACACATCATCTGTCATTATCAGTCTGTGCTCAGTCATGAGTTCAGTGCATAAGTGAAATACATCGACATCACAGGGAAAGTCCTTGAAACGACAATCTTCTATACATATTTCCAGCTTTGTTAGATTAGCAGACTGTAAAAAGTTTGGAACCCCATACAGGTTGGGAACACCATGCATTAATGTGGGACGACCAGGAGGAGCCCCAGGATTATTTGTAGATTGTATACGATGGTCATTCCATGTATGGACAACTTGATCCAGCTCCACCTGTTTGATAAAAAAAAAAGGAAAAAAAAAAAATAGTTGTTAGAAAACAAATTCATGCTTTTGTATTATTTGTAACTTATTTCAAATTTGTGTGCTGAAAGCAAGAAGTAAATTCATAGTACCTGTATTGTTTGTAGGAAGCAAAACTGGATCAGTGATTTGTCCAGAAACCTGTCAATAAAATAGCCATCGGCTTTAAGCTGGTCGAAATGGTCCATCCAAAATTGCGCACATTCACTTCTTAAAGTGCACCACCATCGCTCTATCCTTTGATTTCCTGTACTCAGACCGAGAATAACAGATTCAAAACCATTTTCATTCTCGATGTTGTGCAGAAATCTTTGCATCGCTGCCACATAAGTGTTCTCTGTGCCATGATCCATTCGTATCTTTTGTGGAAATCCATTATACTCCATCACAGCATCAATGAAATAGCCAGCAATAATGTGAGGGTCACTATTAGTCTTATTAGCTTCTAGCCAGATCATTTTCCTTGAAAAGCCATCTATGCATCCATTAATACATATCCCATAAGGCTTTAATTTGTCGTACCCATCGATGTGCCAGACATAGTTTGGTCCCCGACTGACATATAAGCGTCGTCTCAAGCGATTTTGTGCACGCAGGTCAACCCCATTGGGATCCAATAGGCGCATCAAAAGACGTACTGTTTCCCTGTCTGTGACTATGCCAGCCATCCAACATTTCTGGTGCATCCACCTGTAGCCGTGCTGTCTCCCAGATCCATTTAGTTGTTGCTCAATAAAAGAGGCCACTTCTGCAACATCTGTCTTATTTTTTCTACGCCAAAGTAGTGCAGTCTTCTCTCCAGCATCCGGAGACTTAATTTAACATTATGGGTTTCTTCCAAAACTCGCAAGATTTCAAGATTAGTAAAACCACTTCTGAAGTATTACTCAATGATATTATCAATATCCATTTCTTTCTATCAAGTTGAGCATATCTCAAGCTATAGGGCCAACTCAAGTTATCTCATTATAATGAGATAGTATCTCATTATAATGAGATAGTATCTCATTATAATGAGATAGTATCTCAAAATAATGAGATAGTATCTCATTATAATGAGATGGTATCTCATTATAATGAGATAGTATCTCAAAATAATGAGATAGTATCTCAAAATAATGAGATAGTATCTCATTATAATGAGATAGTATCTCAAAATAATGAGATAGTATCTCAAAATAATGAGATACTATCTCATTATAATGAGATACTATCTCATTATAATGAGATATTTTTTTTTTTTTTTTTTACAGAGTGGCGGAAACGGGCTTCCATAAGTGCACATGCTGCCCTGGCCTGTAATGTTTTATTCATTTGGCCAGGATATATCTCCCAGCTCTTGCTGTTTTTATAATGACTGAAATGTAAGTAGGCTATGTCATATGAAAGCTTTGAATTATAACCTAACTAGTTATATTAATTAATTTAATTAATCTATGTTTAATTTAGTATTATTTTAGCTAGCTACAGAAAACTAAAAACTATAGTTTAAATAATAGTTAAAATAGTGTTGTCTCTGCCAAACAGTCATGGAGTCTAAATACCAGGCTGTCTTATTTTGTGTAGAGCCCAAATGAAGAGAAAAGGGAATATCTCCCAGTTCTTCTTAAAGAGGCAAAAACCAGGGCCAGACCAGGACCAGACAGAACCCTGCAGCAGTGACCAACCTGGAGAAGCCAGCCAGGAGACACCACGCCCAAGTGTATCACCAGCAGGTTAGAGGCTGTGACAGAGAGTTATTAAGTAGTAAAATCCAATAAGCCTAATTCTAAAGGTTAGCATGATGCTTTTTGCATTTTTTATTGTGTCTGTTTATGCATTTCACAATTAAGTTCCAGAGAGAGACGAGGGTGATATAGATTCAGAGTCAGACTCTGGGGAGGAAGACAGTGAAGCAGAAGGAAATGGCACTGAACTCCCCCCACCCAGCACAACCTATTGCACACCAAAAGGACCAGTTGGTAGGCACACACTACCCATGTTATGCTACAGAAACTTAACTAATTACAACTTAACTTATTGAGATGTCTGCCCAAAAATACTCTTAAAATAATTACCTAATATTTATTCCAGACATCTCAAGAACTAAAGCGGAACGTCCAGCTCAGCCATGTCTGTCAAAGCTCCCAAGAACTCAGCATGGAACAAGAACAAGGACTTTCAACAGCTCTTGGTACAAAGACAATCCATGGCTTGAGTACTCTGTATCTCAAAATGCCAGTTACTGTTTTGCATGCAGGCATTTCTCCCTCCCTAGTTATACAGAATCATCCTTCACATCTGAAGCAGGGTTTTTCAACTGGAAAAAAGCCTTGATGCTGGGTTTAAAGTTCATTCAAAATCAGAGCAGCACACTGGACTGAGTACAAAAGGGTCAATGAGTGTAACAGATCTATTCTTGATGCCTTAAATGAGGGTAGGAAACAGAAAGTTGAAGAAAATAAAAAAATACATTAAAACAGTTGCTGAGGTGTTACTATTAACAGCAACTCAAAATATTGCACAAAGGGGTCACAGGGAGTCTGATGACTCTGACAATAAAGGCAATTTTTTAGCCATTTTGAATGAAATTGCAAAGCATGACCCCTTTGTGCAGAGAAGGTTAGATGCACATGGCAATGCAAAGTATACTAGCCACCAAATCCAAAATGAGATTCTGCAGGGATTGGCTGAAATGGTTCAAAAAGAAGTCATAGCTGAAGTTAAACAAAGTGAGGTGTTCAGTGTGTTGGCAGATGAGACTAGAGATTTACTAAAGAAAGAACAAATATCTTTAGTAGTTCGTTACTATTACAGTGGTGCCATACATGACAGCTTCCTTCACTTTCAGTCGGCAGAAAGCTTGGCTGCTGAGGGTCTGACCAAAATGATAGTGGGGTGTCTGGAGAAGCATGGTCTGGACTACAGAAACAAGCTTGTAGGACAGGGTTATGACGGTGCCTCTGTGATGAGTGGGAAGCATTCAGGTGTTGCTGCACGCATTAAAAACGATGCCAAGTTTGCATTTTATGTACACTGTAACGCACACTGTTTGAATCTCGTTCTTGTTGATGTGGTAAAGTCAGTGCCTGAAGCTGAAGACTTTTTTTCTCTTCTTCAGAATATTTATAAATTTGTAACTGGTTCTGCTGTTCACACCAAGTGGCTTGCTGTCCAAAAAGAGCTGTATCCACAAGAGAAGCCTAGGGAGCTCCAGAGACTAATAGATGTTAGGTGGGCATGTAGATACCTGGCATGTCGCAATGTGAGAGACAGGCTTCCAGCAGTTTTGAGGCTTCTGCAAGATATTTCCCTTGAAAATAACAGTGGGGATAGAAAAGTGGAAGCAAAGGGTCTTTTGGCTCAGATTGATTTTCAGTTTATAGCACTTTTAGTTACTTTTTGTAAAGTGCTCGGGGATATCAAAATCCTGTCTGAAATGCTTCAATCTAGCAATCTTGATTTATATCAAAAGCCGTAGATTTAGTCGGCTCCCTGACAGACACATTGAAAAGCTACAGAAGTGAAGCTTGCTTTGGTGAACTACTGAGGGACACTCAAGAACTAGTAGAACGCTGCAAAATAAGCACCCTGCCACTCAGCAAGAGACAGCCTAAGGCCAGTTCCAAGTTTTTGGACTCACTGGTAATGACTACTGTAGGACAGAGGCACAGTGACCAAAGTAATGAGGATTTTAACAGAGGTGTCTTTTATCAGATACTTGACTGTCTGACAGCTGAGCTTGAGAGGCGTTTTTCACAGAAGAATTGTGAGATAATGCTAGGGGTTCAGTCTCTAGTCCCCAAAAGCCCATTATTCTTGAAAGAGGAAACACTGTATGCTTTTGGACAGACATTTGAGTCAGATCTAGAAGATCTTAAACATGAGGTTCACGAAACCAGACGGCTTCTTCTGAGGAGAGAAAAAGGTGGGTTAGAGAGACCCTCTACTTTACTTGACTTTGTTGTGTTCCTGGAACCTTATAAAGAGGTTTTTCATGAGCTGTTTAGACTTTGTAAGATTTCAGTTGTTATCCCAGTCAGTACTGCGTCCTATGAGCGAAGTTTTTCTGCTCTAAAACTGATCAAAAACCACCTTAGAACAACGATAGCAATAACAAAACTAAATGCAATCATAAACAACCATTAATCATCATAAATGATGTATGTGAGAATGTGGCTGTTCTTATTTTTTTTCAGGGGCCACAAATGCTAATATTTTAACACAGACCACAGATACATAATTGTAACATTTGTTTATTGAGATTATCAATGGTGTTAAATTTGAATCAATGGTTTCAGCATACATAAATTAAAATATTTTAAATTGTTTAACATTTACATGTAAGATTTTTAGGAGCTGGCAAGTTTACGTTGTAAAAGTTCAAAGAAAAATCTTCATAGTTAAACTGTTTTGTTACCATAGCAACAATCTGATGTTTGAGCTCTGTTTGCTCACAAATACAAATGAGTAAACTGCTATTATAACTTATTGCTTTTTAGGTTGACCAATTAAACTACTCCCCCTGTCCTAGATTAGACATCAGGATCTGTCAGGCCATTTTTCCAGAAGGAAAACATAAGTTGCCTGATGTGATTGATACTGTTCAGCGCTTAGGGAAAATGAAAAAGAATGACAACAGACCAAGAGGAATCATCCTCCAGTTCTCTTCCTGAACATAAAGGGATAACAAAGCCATGAAAAACACCTTCCTGTAAAGTGTCATCTACTCAGCACACTACAATAAAGCGTTATGTTAGCGTTTAACTTAGCACATGAAGTGTTTTATAATATTAACAAAACTAAAAGTACAAAAATTGGTGCCAGGCAAACATCTAGTAAATATTCATTACACACTATTTGTCTAAGTTAATAAAAATGATGTTTTATTATGTTGCTAACACTTTTCTACTGTGTGCTGAAAAACGCAACTCACCTCTCGTGCAGCTTTCACAGAGTGGCACTGAGTACAGGAGCCAGCAACATATAACCAGCCACACAGAGAGGGGGCACCATTTCCCCATTGAACTGATACATATAAAGCAAGTGGGATTCTACAACCTAAACCTAAACACTGTTACACAAGCCCAGATTTTAGCATGGGCTTACCGGGGTTCCAGCTCAGGGACCAGGCGCTTTGGGAGCCTGAAAGATGTTTTGTATTTTTGTGAATGAATAAGGTCAGAATGCCTTAATTTTATCACTGGCTAGGAGGATTTTGGTGTTGCTGTTGAAAAACTGACTGATTTATTCTGGCAAACATCCATCATAAATGTTTGATTATTACTGGTCCAAGTCTTACGCATTGGAGAGGAGCATCAGGGGGTGATTTCTCACAATGGTGGACAACAGAATAGATGACAGCAGAGTGCAGGAACAAAAACAAGAGCGCAGCAAGGAGGTAATAAAGAAAATATTTAAGCTAATAGAGTTTTTTAAAACTTCATATTGGACATGGAACAGAACCATTTGTCATGATGGATTTACTATTTTCAGACCCACATGCAGAACACAATTCAGGAGAGGTATGTACGGTAATTGGTTTATTGTTAAACGGCAAGTAAAGGATGTGGAAGCTCTGGTCTGGTCCAGGGAGGAAACAGGTTCACGGAGCGATCGGCTCTCTAAAGAGGCAGAGCAGAATGGTGAGTTCAGGGTTTTCGGAAACGGGAAAGTTACAGAGTAAACGGAGCTTACTTGTGGTTCGATGGTACGAGATCCAGGAGAGTTTACTGGAAGGTTCGGAGTCTTTGTCTCTTAAGTGGTCCAGGTGGTCCGGTGCCTGACGGCTGGTGTCCAGGAAGAAAACAGAGGAGTGCGACGGAGGGCGGACAGGTAGGCTCGGGCTTGGCGGGGACAAAGGAGCGGTGCAACTGCCAGTCGTGGAATCCGGGGGGGAACTTGTAATCTGACTGAGGAGGTGAGTCTGGGAACTCGGGCAACCAGTGGGTAGGACCCACGGCGTCACGAGGGGAATCTCGATCAGAGAAGCAGACAGGATCTGTAAGGGCTTCTCCGGGGAAAAACCTGAAGGCAAAAAACAACAGGAAAAGTCACTAGGGGATTCAGATCAACGAGAATTCAGATCAACGAGGAAGGATCAGAGGCTAGCTCTAGGAGGCTCAGAGGTACCGTTTCTGGCTAACACTCGGGCGCTGAAGGACTGGCAGGAGCCTCCTTTAGTACACACCGCTGATGAGTTGATCAGGTTCAGGTGTGCTTGATGACGGTCTATACACACACTCCAGTTGGGTGAGTATGGCGCCATCTGTCGTAAAAGGTGAGTGTATGCACAGAAAAACCCACAAAGAAGAACCAAAGGACCCCGAACCACAACACCATTGTCCTGTTGTCAGCGAGGGCCAATCTAAACCGGGCCATCAAAGCAGCAAAACATGCCTACAGTCAAAAGATTCAAGGTTTCTTTCATTATGCCAGCAACACCAGACAACTATGACAGGGCATCCAATCTGTCACTGATTATAAAACCACATCTTCATCCTGCCAAGATGACATTAGCTTCCTTAATGAGCTCAACAAATTCTTTGGAAGATTTTAAGCCCTAAATAAAACCTTTGCAAGGAAAGCTACCCCTTGCCTCAGTCTCGAAACATCTGCTGTGCAAAAATCCCTGAGAAACTTTAACATCCAAAAAGCTGCAGGTCCTGACAACATTCCAGAAAGGCTGATCAAAGAGTGTACAGACCAGCTAGCCCATGTGCTCATGGACATCTTCAATACATCACTGTACTAGACCATTGTCCCCTCATGTTTTAAGTCAGCTATTATTATTCCAGTGCCCAAGAAACCAACCATCACATGTCTTAATGACTTTTGACCAGTTGCATTAACATCTATCATCATGAAGTGCCTCGACAGTGGTTAAGGGTCATATAATCTCTATACTGCCTCCATCATTTGACCCTTTCCAGTTTGCATACAAATCTAACTGCTTGACTGAGGATGCCATCTCCACTGCTCTTCATCTGAGCCTGATACACCTGGAGAAAAGAAACACCCACGTACGGATGCTGTTTTTGGACTTTAGCTCAGCATTTACTATGATCGTTCCTCAGGATCTGGTATGCAAACTGGCCACCGGGCTTCAATACTCCACTGTGCAACTGGTTGCTGGACTTTCTCATCAACAGAACTCAGACTGTCTGTCTGTGACACCTCCAATATCATTTCTTTAAATACTGGTTTCCCCCAGGGCTGTGTCCTGACCCCCTGCTGTTTACCCTGATGACCCACATTGTCCCAGGTTTAACACCAATCACATCATGACATATGCTGTTGTTGCGCAACACCCCCCCCCCCCCTCCTTTCTGTCTCTACTCTCTCACTCTCGTACTTCCTCTTCTGAGAGGGGAGATGTGCTACCAGCTCTCCATCTAACGGGTTAATTGAGTTTCCTAAATCTGCCGGGATTTACCCTGTCCAGAACTGAAGTAAACTCTGTTTAAGCTGGTTTCGAGAAACGATTCACCTGATTTTTAACGGCCTACATCCAGGTGTCTCACCCTTCTTCCCTCTGTGAATTAGCCAGACTGAGCAGCCTACAGCCAACTAGTTTCACAGAGCACACCTGTTAACGGTCGCTCGTTCTCTATTTTACAACTTGCATTTGTTATTGAACCAGGTAGGTTTTAGTGACTCGGGCGAGTCCCAAGGATGACGTTTTAAATATGGGCTACCAGCAACCTATAAAACATTTTCCACTTCTTCCTCTCCAGAATCAAACATCACAGCTATTTTACAACCATCAAAGAACTTTAAGGTGACTCATTAACTGAATGTCCACAACATCTTTTAGATTTTCTTTATGCTAAATATTTTATTAGTAAGGCATTTTTGCAAGGGTCAGTACAGCTTAATTCAGTAGCAGAAATAATCAAATAAGTAAAATCAATCATCTAGTCTATCTTTCCCTACTGCTGACACTGAAAACTAAAAAAGGAACCTTTGAGAGAGACGGACGGAGCCTGGCGCCTCGAACCCCAGACCTGGCACGACGACGAAGAAGGTGCTGCAGCAGGAGGAAGACGCCGATCGATGAAGGCCAGGATCTCCGCAGGTCTGATGATGAAGAAGGTGTTGCAGCAGGAGGAAGACGCCGATCGATGAAGGCCAGGATCTCCGCAGGTCTGATGATGAAGAAGGTGTTGCAGCAGGAGGAAGATGTTGATCAGCGAAGGCAGGAATCTCTGTAGGTCTGATGAGCCTCCTCTCCGCATGGATGGTGAGGTCACACAGGACTTGGTGCTGGCAGGAAGGAAGGCACCAGTTCTTCTTCTTTGTCTTTGCCTTTGTCTTCATCTTTGTCTTTGGGGTCTGAACCCAGCCGATGAGAGAAGTGCGATTCGAAGCCACAGGTTGTGGGCCAGACGGGTTGGTCCCCATGCATGAGCAGGACAGTCTTCGGCTCCGTGGCCCCGGCTCTTCTTCAGCTGCAGAGTTCTTTGTCCATCTCGATCTTGGCTCGAAGCTGCCCGGAGGATCCAACGAACGGTTCCTCTTTTGCACTCACCTTTTATAGGGTTTCTGACTGCTTAGACAGATGATCTCATATCCATCACTGTCTTACAGACATTTCCTGATGTCTGTGCTAATGTCTCAGGGTTGCTCAACCTCCTATGTCCATTGCCTGCACAACCTTTCACCTACTCTCTAAATAAGGCGTTGATCATCTCTGCTCTCCTGTTAGTTCCTTGCCTTTCACCTTTCACCTACTCTCTACCTCCAACATATCAGTGATGTTTAATTGCAGTTACACCTTTTACACCATTTCAAGTTCAATGTCAAAATCACATTTATTTTCTTTAGCTTCTCTGATTTAGCATTCATTTATGATTTTATAACCATAACTTATTAATTATACTTATTATAATCCTAATGTGAGTTATTACAGATGTTTTTCTGAAAAGAAACCAAGAATAATACATGATTCTAATTATTTGATGCCAAAGTTACAGTTACTTGTTTTTCTTGTAAGTGTTCCCACAAATGTTCGTGTAAATATTATTACAAGTAAACCAATATTAATATAAGTATTTTACTTTGAATCTTATCAAATTACCAAAATGTTTAGATTTCATTCTTTAAAACTTTCATGATTTAAAATAAGAAATAGTCTCAGCTATTTTTTATAAATCTGCAGGCTGGAACTTACTTCCTCTTTTTCCAGGAAACCTGCTTTTCTTGCTTCATGACTCTCTCTGACTGACTATGATTTCTTATGATTAAATAGAGAAAAGTAGAATTAAAGCAAAGTTTGCATGAGACAAAAACAACACACACAACCAGATTTATTTTATTGACACTTAAGTCTACTGTTGGGCCTTGATGTCACTTGAGTGATTCATTTTAA
The DNA here is from genome assembly GCF_002775205.1 of Xiphophorus maculatus. Classification (NCBI taxonomy): domain Eukaryota; kingdom Metazoa; phylum Chordata; class Actinopteri; order Cyprinodontiformes; family Poeciliidae; genus Xiphophorus; species Xiphophorus maculatus. Next base: position 179,980 of record NC_036450.1, read on the forward strand.
AGATAACTTTATTTATTATTACTGTTAAACTAACTTTATTGACACTTAAGTCTACTGTTGGGCCTTGATGTCACTTGAGTGATTCATTTTAAAGATAACTTTATTTATTATTACTGTTAAACTAAAATCTCCAGCATGGGGAAGTGGGATGAGCTCGGATTTTCTTGACAATGCAGATGACACAACAATTATGGGACTCATTCAGGACAACAATAAAGTGAACTACAGAAAAGAGGTACAACATCTTGTGGACTGGTGCAGAATAAACAACCTGCTCCTGAACGTTGATAAAAGAGATCATTGTCAACCTCTGGAGGTCTTGACTGAATCACGCACCACTCCTCATCAACGATAAAGCAGTGGAGATTGTCAGCAGCACTAAGTTCCTGGGCATTCACATTGCAGACAACCTCAGCTGGACGACTCACAATACTTCACTGGTGAAACAGGCACAGCAGCGCCTTCACTTTCTGAGATGAATGAGAAGAGCTTCGTTCCCCCCTCCCATCCTCTCCACCTTCTACAGAGGAACCATTGAGAACCTCCTGACCAGCAGTATTTCCATCTGGTCTGGGAGCTGCAACTTGTCAGACTGGAAGTCTCTGTGAAGAGTGGTGAAGACAGCGGAGAGGATCATTAGGGCTCCACTCCCCCTATCCAGAACATTGCACACAGACACTGCTTAGCCAGAGCAAATCAGATCATCTCTGATTCCACCCATCCTCTCCATGGTCTGTTCATCCAGTTGGTATCTATCAGAAGATTCCGTAGCATCCGCTGCAGAACAGCCAGACTCAGAAATAGTTGTCTCCCACTGGCCATCAGATTGCTCAACAATCACCAAGACTGTCTGAGACAGTTTGAAAATACTAAGTTATATATATTTAGCAATACATTATTATTTGGGTGCCTATAATGACATAATTTTAGGCACACTTGTGTTTCTGTGTGTGCTCTGGTGGCCAAGCGATGACATTTCATTGCCAATTTCACTTATGTTTCTTTGTGCAATGACAATAAAATAAGTCTAAATCTCTCTGCTTCTCAAAATATTAGTTTTGCTAACAATGGCTCTACGCCAGAACCTGGAGCTGTGTCTGATCTGGCGCCTGTGGCGTTAGAGGCAGTGGAAGCGTGATATTCCTGCGTGCAACGATGACTGGATAATCCGTACAGTAATGCATCTGTAACCATCTGGTCTGGAGTGTGAACTGGAGCTAATGCCGCTCACTAATAGATACAGTACAGACCAAACGTTTGGACACACCTTTTAATTCAGTGAGTTTCCTTTATATTCATGACTACTGACATTGTAGATTCACACTGAAGGCATCAAAACTATGGATAACACATGTGGAAATATGCACTAAACAAAAAAGTGGAGAAACTAGAATATAAGGGGTATTTTCAGTTGTTTTACAAAGTAACAACCTTTTGCTGTGATTACTGCTTTGCACACACTCTGCATTTTCTTGATGAGCTTCAAGAGGTAGTCACCTGAAATGGTTTTCACTTCATAGGTGTGCCCTGCCAGGTTAATAAGTGGGATTTCTTGCCTTGTAAATAGTCATGAAAATAAAGAAAACCCATTGAATTAGAAGGTGTGTCCAAACTTTTGGTCTGTACTGTACATCTCACATTATACTTCTTCTTCTTCTTCCTGGTTTTATTGGTGATTGGCAACAAACCTTTAGCATTACTGCCACTTACTGACATGGAGTGTGGTTTGTGATGGTCTAATTCATACTATCTATTTCTACATATATATGAATATATCCTCATGCCACCTACAGTATATGTGTAAGTACACACACACATATACGTACTTGTACATAACTTTGTATATTATCCACCTATTTATTTATTTATTTATTTTTTTTTTTTTAAAGGTTTTTATTGGCTCTAGTGGCCTTTATTTGATAGTTAACTGACAGGAAAGTGGGTAATGAGAGAAGGGGGAAGACATGCGGCAAAGGTCACCAGGCCGGGAATCGAACCTGCGACAGCCACGTCGAGGACCAAGGCCTCCTTATGTGGGTTGTGCTTAACCCCTGCGCCACCACAGCACATCCCTATCCACCTATTTATCATACACACATTCACAAACACACCTAGAATAGAATAGAATTCAACTTCATTGTCATTGCACTGTCACAAGTACAAGCAACGAGATGTAGTTTGCATCTATCCAGAAGTGCTCTACGAGATATAAATATTTATTTACAGATGTACAAGACTATGTATGTATGGACTATAAGGGGTTATAGCAAAGAGATATAGATATTGTGTATAAATATAAAAATAAATATGGGAGCTATATGCACAGATTATACAGAATATACAAAAATGTTAGGGAATGGATTATATATGTATATAATATAATACAAGATAAATAATGGCAGATAAAATTTACAGGTTGTATGTGTGTGTGAAGAAAACAGTCCGCAATGTGTGTGTGTGTGAGGATAGTCCATGTGTTATTGTTGTATGAGAGGATAGGGGAGTACAGTCCTTATAGTTTATGTTTTATGTCAGGAGGCATTCAAAAGCGTGACAGCTGTGGGAAAGAAGCTGTTCCGGTGCCTGGTGGTTCTGGTTCGTAGGCTTCTGTTTACATATAATCAAATTATATAAAACAATTGTTTTCTTTAAAAATTGAATAACTTTGTATATGCTTGCTACCCAAATTCTTCCTCAAAATATCTAATAAATTAATATTTCCTTAATACTTTCATACTCTCTCCTCATATCTTCTCTTTTTCATATTTATGACATTGAAATATAACATGCTCTATTGTTTCATATTTTTCCACATTGATCACATTTACCACTGTTTTTGAATTTTTACGTCATACATCTGTAACTTTTGTGTTTTAATTAAAAACCTGGAAAAAACCCCCAACTTTTAGTTACAAAATTGAAGATACCTGTGTTAAGGAAATAAATAAGTCTTACCTAAAGGTGAAACACTGACTCAATCAACAATGAATCAAAATGCATTTTGATTATTATTGTATTAAGAAATTAAGCAAAGAATATAACAATGGCATTCTTTGCCATTTTAGCAAAATAGTAAAAGATTATCGAGGCACCTAAAAAAAAAGCATACTTTATTAGCCTAAAGTATACAATGAGATGTAATTTAAAACCTACTGAAATTTCAGTATATTTAGTAGTTTACTTTTAAAGTAAGCGTTAAGTGAATTTTAAAATAAGTCTATTTTGAGCATATTTTAAAATATACACAAAATACCTTTAAAGGCGTATTGTTTCGTTGGTACACTTGAGCAAATACATATTTTGTTCACTTAAAGTATACTTTTATTTAATATATTTCTTAAAGGTGTTTTGTAGTACAATTATATTTATGTGTGTTTAAAGTTATAATGTGAAAATTGATACAAGCATGCTGTTAGTATACTTCATATATATTTATATGTAGTAGACTTAATACTTAGTATACTTAAAATGTACTTACACAAATGTATGTGTTTTTGAAATATACTAAAGTATATATTTTTTCACTATGGGGACATCTTTTAAGAATAAAGTTGTGACATCAGCAAGCTGGCTAATGTCAATTTCCTTATTGGCTATGGAAATTCCCTGGATATCACTATTAACAATTTGGATTGCTAGAATTTGCAGACTAAATGAGAAGAGGTAAAAGAGATAAAAGTCATACCATGGAGCTGTTACAGACAGTACATACGGCTTTAATAGCAGTACAGAAATAGTTACCAAATCCAAACTTTTTCAGGGAGTGAAACATAACATCATGTTCTATAGAATCAAATGCCTTATAAAAGTCCAAGAAAAGAACAAAACTTTCATTAGGTCATATTAGTCCATTATATCCAGCACTAATGTAATGTTATTTGATATGTCACAGTTTCTCATAAAACCAGATTGTGTTTTGTCAATCATTGAATCATGAACATCTTTAAGTAATTTTGCAAATATTATGGCAAGTATCTCATGATAATTATTGAGAAGGTAAATATTCCTCCAGTTATTGTTGTACACAATGTCCTTATTCAGTTTTGGAATTAGAGTGATGATGCCTTCAGTTAGTGTCGGAGGGAGTAAATTTCTTTAAATTCTTTCTATGAAGACTTGTACTGTAATAAAAATGGAGCTAACATTTATAGAATTCAGAGGTGATTCCATCTGCTCCAGATGATTCATTGTTTTTGAGCGAGTTCATAGCATCAAGTTTCCTTCAAGGTGAGAGGGGAATCACAATGCATTTTGTCACTTGAATTGATTGATTTTAAATTAACTATTGGGAAATGGAGTTTTGGCTTTATGGGGGTTGTTTTGTTCTTCTTCCACCAGGGGGAGCCAGGAGGTTGCTGTCTGTTGGAGGGCGGTCTTCACGCACCTGCAAGTAATCGGCTTCATCAACCCAAGTATAAGAGGAGAGGGGGCAAAATGAATCTATGTAGCAATAATATTACTCAAGTAAAATAAAAAGGTACATATGCTTGCTACCCAAATTAAAGCTCGCAATATGTTAGCAGCTTTAATTTGCTTTTCCCCCCAAAAGAGTTACTCAAGTGAATGTGAAAGTACTACCCACTTTTGAACATAGGCTACATCAGTAGCCTTTGAGCTACTTTGATGCCTCAGCATTGTGGAAGTGCTCTGGTTACAGTAAGACAAAACTTGGGAGCAAATCCTACATTTTTCACCTACAAATCCAAGATGGCGGCGCCCAAAATGGCTGCGGCTGCATGGGCTCTCGACAACTTGCGAGTATTTCAGCAAAATACGCCGCCTAAAACACTACAAACTTTGCATCCACTCAGTAAGTTAGCATATGATCGCCAGCGTCTGCTGGAATTACGATCATCAAGTGATTTCGGACTCATAAATACGACTACTCTGGAGTGTTTACGTGATCTCGGAGTGCTACGGAAGCAAGACCCAGCGGCCCGCAGCGCAGCGGACTCGCCTAGCAGCACTAGCCGGAGGAGGAGAAAGTGAAGGCGGTGCGACCGGCAGCGGAAGCGCGGCTGTCGAAGTGGACTAACAGCTAAGCTAAACGCTAACCCCCACTGATTGCCGCTTCCGTCCATCTTCCTCTCCAACGTCCACTCTCTGGACAACAAAATAGACCATCTGCAACTAGAACTGTCTTCAAAGAGAGAGTTGAGGAACTGCTGCGCTCTCATTCTGACGGAGACATGGCTCAACTCGACCATACCGGACAACGTTGTTAGCCTGGAGGGGCTCGCTACATTCCGCGCAGACAGGAGCAGCGCTCTCAGCGGTAAAACCCGAGGAGGGGGGCTGTGTATTTACATCAATAACAACTGGTGTAAAAATGCCATGACTGTCGCCAGTTACTGCTCCCCGGACATCGAGCTTCTGACTGTTAACTGCAGACCATTCTACCTGCCCAGGGAGTTTACTGTGGTTAGCATCACTGCCGTGTATGTGCCCCCCAGTGCTAACACTAAAGAGGCTATGAGTGTTTTCTACCGGACCATCAGTGATTTGGAATCCTCACACACAGAGGGCGTTTTCATCATTGCTGGGGATTTTAACCAGGCCAACATGAAGACTGTTCTCCCTCACTTCAACCAATATGTGGATTTTCCAACCAGGGGAGTGAATACTCTAGACTTGGCCTACACCAACATCAAAGAAGCATTCAGAGCAGCCCCCCGCCCCCACCGTGGCTCTTCAGACTACCTATCTGTTATGCTAATTCCTGCATACAAGCCCCTGCTGATCAGAAGAAAACCTACAGTGAAGCAGGTGAGAATGTGGACTGAGGGGGCCATGGAGGCACTTCAGGACTGTTTTGAGTGCTCCGACTGGGAGATGTTCAAGGCAGCAGCCACTTACAACGACCAGATCAACATCGATGAGTACGCCATGACTGTGTCAGCCTACATCAACAAGTGCACAGAGGACGTCAGCATCACTAAGAACATTATCACCCGGGCCAACCACAAACCCTGGATGACTAAGGAGGTACGTGAAATGCTAAAAGCACGGAACTCAGCCTTCAAGTCTGGCAACAAGGAGGCACTATCAGGTTAGCAAAGCGAACCCACAGTCGAAAAATACAGGAGTTCTTCCACGACACCAGCAACACCAGGAATATGTGGCAAGGCATAAAGGCGATCACAGATTACAATCCATCCTCCCCCCCAGTGGGTGAAGTTGATGCTGACTTTCTAAAAGGACTCAATAACTTCTTTGGGAGGTTCGAGGCACTGAACAAGTGCCTCCGGCAAAGAAAACTGTTCCCCACCAGGAAGAGGAAGCACTCTGCCTGGACACAGCCGATGTGTTGAAGACTCTGAAAAGAGTCAACCCATGGAAGGCCCCAGGCCCCGACAACGTACCTGGGCGGGTGTTCAGGGAATGCGCAGGTCAGCTGGCTGGTGTCCTAACAGACATTTTTCACACCTCACTGGACCAAGCCACAGTGCCAGCCTGTCTCAAAACTGCCTCCATCATTCCGGTGCCGAAGAAACCTCAAGTCACCTCTTTCAACGATTACGGCCTGTGGCACTGACTCCCATCATGATGAAGTGCTTTGAAAGGCTGGTAAAAGAACACATCGTCTCCAGACTCCCCTCCACATTCCAGTTTGCCTACCGCCGAAACCGCTCCACTGAGGATGCTATCTCCTCCACCCTACACCTGAGCATGGCTCACCTGGAGGAGAAGAACACTCATGTGCGGATGTTGTTCCTGGACTTCAGCTCAGCGTTCAATACAATCATCCCACAGCATCTGGCAGGAAAACTGGGACACCTGGGCTTCAGCACCCCCCTGCGCAACTGGCTGCTAGACTTCCTCACCGACAGACCTCAGTCAGTCCGGATCGGACAACACACCTCTGATGTCATCACCCTCAGCACAGGCTCCCCTCAGGGCTGCGTCCTGAGCCCTCTGCTGTTCACTCTGATGACACACGACTGCGTCCCCAGGTTCGCCACCAACCACATCGTGAAATTCGCAGATGACACAACGGTGGTGGGCCTCATCAGAGACGACAACGACCTGGACTACAGAGAGGAGGTGGAGCAGCTGGTGGACTGGTGCAGAGACAACAGCCTGATCCTGAACGTTGACAAGACGAAGGAGATGATCGTCGACTTCAGGAAGAACTGGCCCAGCCACACTCCACTGCTCATCAACAGCTCGGCTGTGGAGGCGGTCAGCAGCACCAAATTCCTGGGGGTGCACATCACTAACGACCTCACCTGGACTGTGAACACCACGTCTCTGGTCAAGAGGGCACAGAAACGCTTGTATTTCCTGCGGAGGATGAGAAGAGCACACCTGCCCCCGCCCATCCTCAAGACGTTCTACAGAAGCACCATAGAGAGCATTCTGACCAGCTGCCTTTCTGTATGGTGTGGAGGCTGCAGCGCCTCCGACTGGAAGAACGTGAGGAGAGTGGTGCGGACAGCAGAAAGGATCATCGGGACCCCCCTTCCCTCCATTCAGGACATTTCATCCCAGCGCTGTATGTCCCGAGGCCGAAACATCGTCAGTGACCCCTCACACCCCCACCATGGACTGTTCTCCCTGCTGCCCTCTGGAAAGAGGTTTTGCAGCATCCGGTGCAGGTCCACCAGGTTCCGAAACAGCTTTTTCCCACTTGCCATCAGACTGCTGAACTCTTAACTGGACTGCAGTTAAAATCTGGTCTCCACTTTATACCTTGCACATGTACAGAGCTAAGTAACTTCCTTTTTACTGTCAGTCCTGCACTTTATATTCTATATTTATATTCATATTTTATACTGTATTTTATTTTATTCTGGAGTAACCTCACAACATTGAAAGCTCAAAACACTGTCCTGAGCCGTATGCAACGAAATTTCGTTCTGTATACACCCTGTGCATGCAAAATGACAATAAAGTCAGTCTAAGTCTAAGTCTAGTCTACACTATACGTAAATAAAAGTTAATCCATGTAAACTAATTCAAATATCCCATGGAAAGAAATGTATGGAAGCCCATTTCCGCCATGAAAAAAAAAAAAAAGACCAACAGGAAGTCATAATTTCGACTTTCAAAGTCATAATTTCGACTTTTAAAGTCATAATTATGAGATTTAAAGTCATAATTTCGACTTTCAAAGTCATAATTTCGACTTTTAAAGTCATAATTATGAGATTCAAAGTCATAATTTCGACTTTCAAAGTCATAATTATGAGATTTAAAGTCATAATTTCGACTTTCAAAGTCATAATTTCGACTTTTAAAGTCATAATTATGAGATTCAAAGTCATAATTTCGACTGTCAAAGTCATAATTTCGACTTCCAAAGTCATAATTATGAGATTCAAAGTCATAATTTCGACTTTCAAAGTCATAATTATGAGATTTAAAGTCATAATTTCGACTTTCAAAGTCATAATTATGAGATTTAAAGTCATAATTTCGACTTTCGAAGTCATAATTTTAACTTTCAAAGTCATAATTATGAGATTTAAAGTCATAATTTTGACTTTCAAAGTCATAATTTCGACTTTCAAAGTCATAATTATGAGATTTAAAGTCATAATTTCGACTTTCAAAGTCATAATTTCGACTTTCAAAGTCATAATTATGAGATTCAAAGTCATAATTTCGACTTTTCCAAAAAAGCAGACATGCTGTCTTGTGTGACATTTACACAGTATTCCATTTGATCTGTCTAACCAGGAAAACACAGATTTTTCTCCTATTAATGGATTATACACAAATTGAGGAGTATTTCAGATGTGGTTTAACCAATGATGAAATTCTTGCTTTGCTGGCTGAGGTTCATGGGGTTATTCTTAGCAAGAGGACACTAGAAAGGATTCTTAATAAGAAGAAACTTTGGCGCCGAAAGAACAAAAGTGATGTGAGTGTAGTGGCAGCTTTCATTCGTCAGCAACTTGAAACCTCTGGACAATGTCACGGATATCGATGGATGCACCAAAAATGCTGGATGAATGGTATTGTTACAGACAGGGAAACAGTTCGAGTCCTTTTACGCTTACTAGATGGTGAAGGAGTAGACCTAAGGTCAAGAAATCGACTGAGGAGACGGATTTACTATAGTCGTGGTCCAAACTATGTTTGGCATATGGACGGCTACGATAAGCTCAAACCATTTGGAATTGGGATCAATGGTTGCATTGACGGTTTTTCCAGAAGGCTAATATGGCTTGAGGCATACAAAACAAATAACGATCCAAGAGTCATTGCTGGATACTTCATGGATGCAGTGATTAAAGCTGAGGGTTGTCCTGAAAGACTTAGAGTGGATTTAGGGACAGAAAATGTTAATGCAGCTGACATGCAAAGATATTTGCATCTTACAGAAGACCAACCTCAAAGTGATAATGTAATATTTGGTCCAAGCACTGGAAATCAGCGGATTGAAAGATGGTGGTTGACCCTGCGAAGTGAATGTATCCAGTTCTGGATGGACCTCTTTGACAAACTGAAAGCAGATGGACACTTCTCGGATAACTTCTTGGACAAAGCCTTGATCCAGTTCTGTTTTCTCCACATAATACAGGTGAGCTTGATTTGAGCTGCTCTGTCTTCTCACCTATTGAAAATATTTATGATTGCTATAAAGTGGTTATAATGTGCAAAGATTTATTTTCTGAGTATGATACTAAATTAATAGCATATCTTAAATATTGCACAGATTGCATGTTTGGGTAGTTGCTTGATTTAAACTTCCCTGGTTTTGGATAAATAACAGTCATGCTAGATTTACACTTCCGTTTTACTTTTGAATGTTTATTTCAAAGCTATGAGTTTAGTCTGGTTTTTGTTTTCTTCTAGAAAGAACTAAATGAAGTTGTTTCAGCTTGGAACCACCACAGGATACGTCCAACACACAATTCACGAAGTCCTCATGGGCGACCATTCATGATGTACACAGTACCTCAGGTGTATGGAACCAGAGACTATCTACACAGCATTGATCTGAACAGGGTTGAAGCCTGCTTGGAAAACTGTGTTTTCAAAGACTTTCCATGCGATGAAGATGTCTTCAGTATCTGTGTGGACCTGATTTCAGAGCATAACCTGAATGTCACAGATGATGTGTTTGCAACAACTGATCTATACATAAGACTCAGACAGCTGATTACCAGAGATTTGGAGCTGCATTGATAAATGTAAAAACATTTTGTTGCGTTGACAGTTTGTTACCTCGTCCCTAATTTGGACTTCAGTAGATATTTGATGACATTGTGAGAGTGGCAGCATTTGCTTCAACACATTGTTGCACCAGTATAAAGATGGGTCAAAGCCATTCACAAGCTCTGTAACTAAGCAAGAAGAGACACTAAAATAAGATAAATCATGCTGAGCTGATAAAATAAGTCTGACATTAGAAAAATATATTGATGCACTGGACAGATGATTTTTGGTTTTGCTATTTTCCCTTTATTATCAATATCATTGCATTACAGTTTGAACATTATGCTGATTATTAAACAGAAAATAAAGGAATTGAGAACTGCTGTAGAAACCTCATTATTTTTCAGGTGTGCAACCCAATGCTGATTTAAAGCTTCCCCCGCCCCAAATAAATCACACATATAAACTGGAAAAAGCGGTTTATTGAACTTCAAAATTAAAGTCTCTATTTAGCTATTAGAGAAGCCTTTGAGTGTTTTAAAATAATCCTTTAAGATAATGACAATGCTTCAAGGTGTAAAAAAAAAGGAAAAAAAGAAAGTGTTCTTTTTCAGTTGTTTTCTGGTTAAATCTGATATAGAGCTACTGCAATGGCACCAATCTGTTATTGAAAATATTTTAAGGTTATGTTTACTTAAAACAAAAATACAAATAAAATGCTGAGTAAACAAAAGAAAATTTTTGAGGAATAAGGGTAAATGAAACACTTTACTCCATTTCTTCCAGAACTGCATTCAAACAGAGTAGCAACATGTTCATCCACTGAACATTTAAATTATGTGACTAATATAAGAAACAAAACATCAGAAATTATTCATAAATTATTTATGCAACTAAGAGCTGCTTGTTTACAAGCGCGGCGGCCATATTGTATTTTTAATTGTGTAACAAACCAGCTTTTGCAGCCTCAAGTAAAATTAAAAGTAAAACAAATTCTAGTAACAATATAAAATATTTCAATTTAATAAACAGAAAATATTGAGAAAATACATTTTACTGCCAACTCAAATTTATGCTTTAAACTTTAACTTTGGAGTACTTTAACAGAACCCCCCCCCCAAAAACACTAGTAGTAGAGTACCTACTATGACATTGCAGGTCTTATAAATACTCCAGAGAAAAATAAATAGCAAAAAGTAGAAACTCTGTGGAGTTAAGATGAGGTAAAAAACTTGTTAAGATAATGCTAAACTTTGAAAGTTTAATACAAAAAGATTTGGTAACACTTTATTTGAAGGGGTGTGCATAAGACTGACATGACACTGCCATAAACATGACATAACATCTGTCATGAACATGAAGTGGAATGTTTATGACAGTGTCATGTCAGTCTTATGCACACCCCTTCAAATAAGGTGTTACCAAAGATTCCTTAAACTCACATCTTCTTCAGCTGAAGTCTGTTAGACTATATCCATCACCCATACACTACTTTCTAGGACCTTGTTTATTTCGTGTCGAAACTCTGGATAGTTATCATAATTAACTGGCAACTCTAGGTAGCAACCGCATGTGTGGGCAACTGGCCGTCTCTGAATACCTTGAAGTTGAGTGAAGCTAACACTGATAGTTTTTTGAAGAAACAAATCAGATCCTGTGCAGAACCGCAGAAAAAGTGACAGGTGTTGTGAGTCTGATTCTCTGAGATAAGAACTTAAATATTTGCTGATGTTTTTTTGCTGTGCATTCATGACTACAGGGTATACAATTGAATTTATAACCTTTCTTAATGTTGGCTGGAGATTTTCATATGCAGCTGTAATACTTTCCATCTCAGACCTCAGCGGGGAAAGGACAGTGCTCCACTGCTCAATAACAAAGGCAGGTTCCTGAATGAGCTTTTGGTGGGCAAGCTCCTCAAGTAGTAGCTCTATGTTATCAGCTGTTGGTACTCTTCGACAGTTATGGATATCCATGATTTCCAGAAGCTCTTCTTTGTCAACACTCTGAAAATCTGAAAGGCAAGATTCAAACAACATCCGATCGTACTCTGTAACATACCTTAAGAAGCTATCAACAAGAGGACTCTTTATAGAACCAAGAACTGCTTGTTCCAGTATTACTGGAGCAAGTTTTATAGGCAGGTACTTCTGTTTTTGCCAGCCAAAGGCAATAATTCGGCCAATGCTTTCCCATTGTTGCTGTCCAAAATCATGACGCAAGTAGGGCACCTTAAAGTTATTGCCCATTGTACACTGTTCATAAAAGTCCTGCCAAAATTCTGAGAGGACATCCCTCAAAACTCCTCCATCATCAACAGCCTTTTCTCGCCTTCCATCAGGGAGCACCACTTGAATACATATGTCCTCCTGAGTGACACCTGGATCACAAAAATGTGAAATTAGTTCTTTCAGGATCTGGCCACGGTGAAGAACAAGGATTTTCTTAATCCCTTCTCTCTGAACAATTGGCTCGTTCAAAGAATCAAATTGTGAAGAAGAAAGCACTGGACTAGATGGCTGTGGAGACAGAGGAAGGGTGTCATCAAGACTGACATTATCTGTGTCAGAAATGTGTCCTGTGAAAAAGGTAACAGTGCCACTGTCTTCTAAAATGTCCCCACTGATTCCTGCATCTAGCTCTTGGACATTGGACAAATCACCCATGTCATCACTAAAGTAAACTAGGTGAACATTATTACTGCTGCTGTTTGTCAGGACACTGCTGGTTCCAACATATGTGGCATCAATGCTGTCTGGTGCTTTGGATCGAGTCAGTGGTGTGCAAACTTGAGAGTGAGTAGAAAACCTTAAAGTGTCTTGGTCATTTCCACTGGGGTTGTCTGGTTCTGAGTCGCTGCCAGTGTCCTTCTTTTTGGTTGTTAGGTAAAAACGCAAAACAGGTAGTTTTGTCTGCTCATAAAGTTCTCCAACTGTAATATGTTCATCAAGTGAATGTTCCTGGAAATCTGTCATGTCAACCTCAAAATCTGTAATTCTTCCATGTGAATTTCTTTGAGACGGAAAAAACAAACCCACTGCCTTTTCAATTAAGTCATTTTTTCTACAGTCCTTTGACATCAATTTTTCTTGTTCCACCACCTTTCTTTGTCCGAACTTGTAAAAGCTCCCCATCTCGAGAATTCATCCATCCTATCTCAACTTTTCGAACAGTTTTTTGAGCATTTCTGATGCTAACATTTTCTGAGATCTGCTTTTGAACGTTGCCTTTGTTCCTTGAAATCTTGGCTCTCAATCGGTCAAAAAGTTTTGATTTCCGGCCAGCAGGATCATTTTCCCTTCGTCTGCAATATCCGAGAAGTGCCAGTCGGTCACCATAAGATGGGAGATACTCCTTAAGCTGCTCATCTGTCATGAGCAGAAGGACACTGGAGTCAATCTAGAAAACAAAAGTTAAAACAGTTATTTAACCTATAAAAATGGGGGGGGGGAACCCAGTAAAAACAGCCACATGATAAAACTGATCTGTCTTCACCATGTCTCTATAATAGTGTTGTATGATAACTTCTAAATGTACTGATTTCCTTAGCAATCTAGCTACCTTATCCTTTTGCAGTCGTTGTATGACTTCCTCTGAAACATCCCGTGATTTTAAGAAGTCATATATCTCATCCATCCTGTGACAATTACACACAATAACTAATGAATAATGTCTAATAAAACATAACATTCCAAAAAAATTATTATGAACATGAGTATAGGGTTGAATGATATTACTGAAAAACATTTCATGATACAAGCATTTTTTATTATTTTATATCAATTATTTTTTTTATATCTGAAATACTGCCAAACTGGTGATGTGACCTTTCCCATTTTATCCACAGCTTTCACACCATAATGTTTTTAAAAAACATTTATGAGGCACAGTGGTGAAACACTAAACTGCTGCTCCGCAAGTTACTCAACAGCTTGTTGCTAGTTCACCAGTGAGTTAAATGAAGCCATCAACCTAGATGAGCTAGCCTTGAGAGGTTGAGAAGCCTTGACTGTGCCTACATCCTCCAGAATGGTATGTGGTTCTGGATCAGAGTTCAGGGAATATTCTATTGAATATTCTGTCAGACTTACTATCTATTGATATTGATCACGTGTGTATCGTGATACATATAACTGATTTATTGTCCAACCCTACAAGACAGATAGAAACTGTATTTCAGACTCAAGCTCCTGCTAAAATAAAGACAATAGACAACAAAACAGCTGTACAGATCTGCAAAAATAAACCAATACACAAAGAAACTACATAAAAGTAATAAAGAAAAATCTACCAGTGTCTCCACAACTAAATGGTAAAGTGTAGAGCTTAGGTCTGAAAGTTCTGTTTACATTTTTCCCCTAAAATATTTCAATGGTTGAACAATTCTCAAAATGAAATTCCCATCTTTATAAAAGAGTCAAGTGCATGGACATCATCAGAATGATTTTAGTTTTGATCTTAATTACTTTCATTTAAACAGATAATATGATAAATTGGATTTTCACAAGAGTTGCAACTTACCTCTGTTTAGGTTTAGGTTCAGGTCAAAGGAACCTCCTCTGTCTCTTTTATAGGTATCCTGAAAGTTGAGTAAAGTTGAGGAGTTAAAATTTTCAACAGGGCCTGCCTGTTTTGGGGATTTTTTAAGTTCCTTGTTTTTCAATTTTTCTTATTTTGAATTGCTTTTGTAAATATTGTCAATGTAAAGCTGTAGATCTCCAGCATTAGCATAAGTGTACATGAAACTGCTAAGAAAACACTTTGAAAACTGATGCATATTGTACTTCCATATTTTACTCTTGTCTATGTATCGACAAAAACAATTTAACGGGAAAGATAGTGAATCACATTATGCATAACAAAACGTGCATACAACAAGCTGTGGAGCTTGTTTTAACCTACTAGCTATTGCTTGTATTAATGCCACAAAATAATTATACATATTAACTTGTTGAATTTTTGGAGTATAAACTTCTTATCGCACTCTGAAATAAAAACAATCTAATTAACAGACTACTTTAAAAAAACCCGGTTAAATATGCTATAACAAGGTTAGCACGCTTTGACGGTTAACCTGCAGCTAGCTCATGTTGCTAAAACAACGAACGACGTACATAACACCACACGATCAAAAAGCATTCAAAACGAAGGAATCTAAACAAAATCAAAAATCAAAAAAGGCGGACCTACCTTTTACTGACTCTTAACGCAGTAGCAAAGGTTGGACCTTGGATTTAGGATCATATTTAACTGGGAGCTGGAGCGGAGCATGCTGTTATTCTAAGGAGGCTTGTCTCCAACTGCTCCGGTATCTCATAATTATGACTGTGAAAGTCGAAATTATGACTTTGAAAGTCGAAATTATGACTTTGAATCTCATAATTATGACTTTAAAAGTCGAAATTATGACTTTAAATCTCATAATTATGACTTTGAAAGTCGAAATTATGACTGAATCTCATAATTATGACTTTAAAAGTCGAAATTATGACTTTAAATCTCATAATTATGACTTTAAAAGTCGAAATTATGACTTTGAAAGTCGAAATTATGACTTTAAAAGTCGAAATTATGACTTTGAAAGTCGAAATTATAACTTTGAAAGTCGAAATTATGACTTTGAATCTCATAATTATGACTTTAAAAGTCGAAATTATGACTTTAAATCTCATAATTATGACTTTAAAAGTCGAAATTATGACTTTGAAAGTCGAAATTATGACTTTGAATCTCATAATTATGACTTTGAATCTCATAATTATGACTTTGAAAGTCGAAATTATGACTTTAAAAGTCGAAATTATGACTTTGAAAGTCGAAATTATGACTTTGAATCTCATAATTATGACTTTGAATCTCATAATTATGACTTTGAAAGTCGAAATTATGACTTCCTGTTGGTCTTTTTTTTTTTTTTTCATGGCGGAAATGGGCTTCCATAGAAATGTGAATAATCTGAAAGAAAAATGATCAAAAGTGGAAATGAGAAAGGAATAATTATTTTCCGTTATAAGATCAAAATGATCCCACACGGATGAAAACTTTCTCTTCCTTGGTTGATCAATGCCGGTATTCAAATATGAGCCAAAAACCAACTCAAAGCAAAGAACACCAAGTATCTCCATCCAACAAAACCCACAAACGTGTCCACAGTTTCTCCTTTATCAATATAATTTGAGAAGGACCTCGCAGCTGAGTGAAACTGACACCCAGCTTGCAGCAAAAAAAGGGGCGGGGACGGACCACTGTCAGTCTCATACCTTATTTGGAAATGAGACCATCTCCAAATGGGAAATGGTCTTTTTCCAAATGGGAAAAGTGAAGGGGTGCTGGAAGTGAAGGGGCACTAGGAGACTTTGATGCCTCCTAGTGCTCCTCCCGAGTCCCTGCTTCCCGGCGGCACCAACCACCAACCCCGCCTCCTGCGGCCCGGCCTCCGCACCGACCGGACCGTGCCCGTGGGTCCCGCCTCCTGCGCCGACGTTGCCCGCCGGATCTCCCCCGTGGGTTCCGCCTTCTGCGCCGTGGACGTTCGCTGGACCACCCACGACGGTCCGCCTCCTGCGTCTCCGCCCACCCTGGTTGGGTTGCTTTTTTGTTATTTTTGGACTCTGCCCCCCTCCCGTCCAGCGCTCCTCCGCTCACCCTTGTTGTGTTTTTTTTTGTTGGACATTTTTGGGAGTCTTGGAGCTGCCCTTGAGGGGGGGTACTGTCAGGATTTTAGTTTTCTGTGTGTTTATTTTGAGTTTCCGTGTCTCTGAGTCTCCATGTTGTCCTGTCGCCCCTTCATTATTCCCAGGTGTGTCTTGTTTCCATGATTACCCTCAGTGTATTTAACCCCACCTGTGTTTGTTCCTCGTCGGGTCCTCGTCTCATTTGGCGTCTTGTCTGTTAATGCATTCTTGTCCATTTGTGTAGCCAGTCGCTACGTGTTGAGCCCTGGTCTTCCGCGCAGCATTGCTGCCTGGCCTTTTGGACTGTTCATCATTAAATACCATCATTTCATCTCATTTGGGTCTGCTGCGTTTCCCTCCCTGCCTTTCACCACCAATTCGTGACAGAATCAACATCTAATTTTATCAGAATAAGAATCCAGAGAAACCCCAACTAGTTTATATGGACTAATTATACATGGGAACCTATATGTAGTTTTATACTTTTACCTTTCTTTTGGTTTTGTCATGTGGTTTGTATTTCCTTCTAATTCATGTAAAGCACTTTGAATTGTCTTGTTGAAAATGTGATAGATAAATAAAATTACCTTACCTTGCGTAAGATACACTTTGTTCAAACAGATCATGTGTTGACCGTTTTTCTCTTTGGTTTATAGGTGGGTTGTTTTTTGTTTTCCTTTATTTGAGTGATTGGGGTGATATTGTGGCTCTTCCCTTGACTCTGATCTGTAAATATGGCATTTTTTTTGGAAAATATAGTGAGGATCACTGATCCAAGTCGTAAGATTTGTTGGAATAGCAAAGCTTTCAGCTGGGATTTAAAGACAGACAGCATGCCAGAGAGTCCTTTGCAGTGAGTGGAAAATGTAGAAATGTATTCCTCATGGAGGAATCATGTTGTACCAGGCCAATGTGCCATGTATTGGGCCCTTTTGTGCATATAAGTTGCAAAAGGTGCTTTTCTTTTCATAAAGGCTCTTTCACAAAGCTCACATGGCTTGACTGAGGGATGACTGTCTGGAGCAGTGGTTATCAACCTTTTTGTCACCGCAGACCGGTTAAGGTTTGACAATTTTACTGTGGCCCGGGGTAGGGGAGGAGGTGTCATGCAGCACAACTTTAAATTTTTTGCAACGATTTACCCCTTATGACGATCTTAGAATGTTCCGAGTTCTAAGATTGTCGCTTGTGATAATGGTAACCAATCCTCCTGTACAGTGGCGGTGCCAGGGGGGCGTTAGGGGGTGCTATAGCTCCCCCTGAAAAAGTCATAGCACCCACAGAAAATATTAGATTACTTTTTTTTTTCATCTGATTTAACATTACTTATATGTAGTTGTTGCGGCATTTTCATCAAAAGACACAAAATAAAAATAAATTATTATATACTGAGTTAAAAAAAACATCCCACAAGAGGATTTGAACTTTGTCTATGTGTATTATCCCTTCCAGGAAACGATTGACATGATGCCGGCTCCGCCCCTATGCAGATGTGGAGCAATCCTCCCCCAATCATTCCAGGGTATTTGTCAGCAACTGACCAATCAGCGGTCGCAATTTGTCAGAAAGTGTATGTCCCTTAGTCGAACTGACTTCGACGATATTGACTGTGTTTATCATAGCAAACTACCATATGTTAGTCAGCACAAAGGTAACCAGTAGTAAGCATAACATGTTTTTATCACAATAGTGATAGTCAATTCAAGCCCTGTAGCAGTTTATTAAGCAATTAAATAAACACAAGTTAATTAAAAAAAAAGACAATATGACCCTTTGTGTAACAGTTTAAAAAAAAAGATCAATAAAGGCACACTGGAATCAGGATCTGCGTCAATTTATTCCTATAAGACACAGTGTGGGACACACTCAACCATCAGGTATGGAACCACTGTCAGTCAGATCCCAGCAGCTCAGTTAGGCAGCTTCTTCCTAACTGACCTTTTTATATTAACAACAAATGGAATAAAGAAAAGTAAAATCGTGTGCAAATCAGCATCAATGAAATATGTTAATACATAATGCAAAATAATATAAATAAAAATCAAAAATATAATACAAAACTTTAAATTCTTACTTTATGTAAAAGAAAGGACCTATTCTGTAATAAAGTAATTAAATTTAAAGATATGAAACTACAACAGAAAATTGTGTATTCATCACATACCTATAAGACACAGTGTGGGACACACTCAACCATCGGGTATGGTACACACAGTCACAGTCAAATCCCTGCGGCCCAACAAACACATTTTGGAGGGAAAGCTTCAGACAAACTTTATAAGAGTGACAGTTTAATTTTAACCAAACCCAAAGTTTTTAAAACACTTAAAGACAGTTAACATTACATTTTTATGCAGCACAAAAACTGTGAGAACTATTTTTTAACGTTATAAACATTACTGAGAGTGAGAGGTAGCATTAGCACACATCTTACCAGCAGCTCAGTTAGGCAGGTTCTGCCTGGCTACTGCAGTTACGTGACAGAACCTTGCTTTGTGCACCACTAATAACTGTCCTCCCAGAACAATATTTACAGTAGGAACCAAAAATAAAAGCAGTATAAAACAGAAATAGCCTGCAGCAGTGCAAAAGCGACAACAGACATGTCAACTTAACAAAAAGGTGTTTGAGAAGGTTCATAAGAAAAATAAAAAATAAATAAATAAAATTAACTCAGCTACATTTGCACCTGACGTCACTGTCTCCACCACCATAGACGTCCAAACCTATGCTCTCCTGTATAAAGCCTGTCAAAATACGTACATGTTTTATCCTTATATCGCTTTTATTTAGTTGATTTCGCAGTAATATGGTCACAAGGTGCTGCACAGTCGGCTGCACAGGGTTATTGTCAAAACAAGCTTGTCATTTTATTTTAATTAGGAAAGATGCGGGGATGGATAGCAGCTGTCAATCATGACTGGCAGCTGTTGGTGTAACCGCAGATTTACAGCGAATACTTTATACAAAGTAAGAAGATTAACGTTCATATACGTTATAAGTATGATTAGAAAGACATCAAATATTGCACTATGGAGAAGATAGCGTCTGACCATCAGTAACCATGGAAACAATGCCACGCCGTCATGTAGCCTAGCATGTATGGAAAAAAAATTATTAGCGTCTTGTCCTCTGTACGTTTTTAAGGCTGTTCCGCTTTAAGGGTAAACACTGTTTATGACATAGTGACATAAATCATGTGGTGTGAATTCAGCCAAAGTCAGTAATTTGATCAACACCGTCAGCAGGGAGGAGGTTCGGGTCGGTTTCTAACCTAGCTGTTTCAGGCTTCTTTAAATACCGCCGTCTATGATTGGGTGACCAGACGTCCCCGGAAAAGTCCCCGATTTTAGAGTTTTATAAATGAGAAAAAAAAAAGTTTCCTATAGATTGTTATTACGGTAGCCGGAGACTCCATATGGCAGAGAGTAGAAAGAGCGAGTGAGCGTGTTGCGTGCAACAACAGCAGTTACGGTAGTTACTCGTTCTACTGCTAACGTTACAAAGAAGAGCAGCAGACCCTAAGAGCAGAGCGCGCTGCCAGAAAGAACAGCAAGCTGGAAGAGGAAAGCTCAAGTTTTGATCAGCTTCGAAGGGAGCTGACCTGTGATACGGTATGTGTGAAGTGAGGCCTTGGCCCCGTGAACCTTGCTTTGGTTCACGGTAAAATAAAACTAAGCTTTTTAAGAAAAGCACAAACACAAGACGAGAGCACAATGAACAGCTACAGAATTAGCCAGAATGAGAGAAATAGTAACAGGATGGTTAAAATAAACTCATTGTAAAGAAAGATGTTTTGGAATTAACTGGTGATCAGTGGGTTGTATTTTCACAGCTAGATATGAGTTTGGACATATTAAAGTTTCTCAGAAAAAATGGAGTCACTCAGTGACAGGAAAACTGAATGAAGAAGAGCACGAACTGAAACTGATGAGGATGGAGATATAATCTCTTCTGCTCCAAACCATTTTTGTTTTTTGCTAAATATGGCATTTTTAACATTTCATCAGATTTTACTAGGAATCCAGCTCCTCATCTCAAAATAACCAAATTCCAAACTATCCATCCGTCCATTTTCTAACACACTTGTCCCTTAGAGCAGTGTTTTTCAACATGTTTTGAGCCAAGGTACATTGTTTTCATTGAAAAAATCACGAGGCACACCACCAACCAAAAATGTAAACAAATGATAGTCTATAGCCTCCTATATTAAATATATATTCATTCTTATCAAAGTGTCTTGAATAGGAATCAAATAAACACAAAAATGTATATTTTTTTTATCATATTTTATATTTCATATTTCAAATTGCACTAAACATGTTCACTTCAAAAGTACACCTGAACAGTGGCACAACAATGTGGTCTTAAATTTAAAGAGTTTGTAGAAAAATTCAATTTTTTGCAAATTAATTCTGTCCACAAGCATTCTGTTAGCCGGAATACAGAAAATAATTCTTATTCTTATATATGCTCTCTTGTTCTAGCCTCTATTTCATAAGACATTTCCAGTGACACTTGCAGAGACTGAAGATGCATAAGTTGACCGAGTGTGGGCACAAAACACAGATTTGAAAGACTATGCAGCATCAAAGGAAGAAAAGGAAAGTCTGGAGCCATGTGGTGCAAAATGATGTACCAGATGACTTCTCAGGTGGGCACTGATAAGACATTGGTGAGCCCTGTGGCACAGGCCCAAATTTGGATGGAATAATCATAATAGGTTTTGACAAAGGAAACATAGGTACAAAAAATAAACCAGAATTTATACCTGCGTAAGCTCTGTAAAGTGTGGAGTGCAGATATCTTTTCCCCATAGCTTTGGGCTTCCGCACCACCACTTTGCTGACAGGTTCAGGATGCTTCCCCTTACAAGAAATACACAGAAAGATGTCAAACTAAAGAACAAATAAAGGGATGGTTGAGCAATTTGTTAGGACATAATGGGACTGATTTGGCACAGTTTAGATTTTTAACCAACTTGCAAATAAAACTAATTGACAGCAGTTGAGCCTGTATTTTTTTTCCCACTGCCTACAAAAAAGACATTTTCCAAACAAATTATGAGAAAAATTATATTTGACACAAGTAATATTGAGATAACAAATTTTATATGGCACTTATAAAATGCAAATGAGAAAGGAACCTAAATGGCTGCACGACTCAATCAAAGGAGGAATAAATTGTGTACATAACTATAGTACTGTTATTTTACGATCATATATATATGACAGTATATGTAATTTAGTGTATGTGGTATACTTAGTATATGGTAGGATGTCACATACCATAGGACAAAATGTTCCACTCTTTTTTTCTTACCTGTGTTCTTGGTCTGTACCATCTTAGTAAATCACTTGTGCAGGAAGAACAGTTGGCAGCTGGAGTTGGGAGTAGTGTGCAGTCTGGTAAAGAAGTGCAACTACATGATTGCAAAAACCTTTACCAGCTGCACAGCTACAGGAATAATCCAATAATTCAGCCTATTATTGTTAGATATAACATCCAGGGATATCTAAAATAGACAAGTGTATTATCAACACATTTATACATCAATACATACTGTATAGCATGTTTAGCTTTAAACAAGTAATAGATTCTAGTTTGAATGTAAGGTTCAACAACAGCAGAAAAAAAACACAGACTATGTTGCAACCGCAACAGAAACAGAAAACAAATAGTAACCTCTGAACAGGAAGATGTTAGAATAAGCTCTGAGTCCAGAAGTTGTACGTGAAAGTTCTTCAGCTGTCAAATATGAACAGGAACTCGAACTAACGAACAAGAGCCAACCGGCTTTCTGACTGTTTCAAACCTGCAGCTTGTGCGGTTCCTCATTTTTCTTCATGGATCTGAAGCATCTAGCTCTGACAACTATCTGTCCCTCGACAATATTTGACACTACAGGCATGCAGAAGAAAAGAATAGTTCCAACATCAAGCGTCATCTAGTATCTCATAGCTAGCATGATATTTTTCACAAACTGTACTGGCAAATACATTTCAGAATGTCAAAATATATTTGAAAAGTTTAAACTACGTCTGTCTCCAATATTCCACGTAATTTAGCAAACTAAGTTAGGCTTCATTACGATGTTTGTGTAGTTCATATCATGTAGCTAGCGGTTAGCTCGCTAAGCTACGTCTTTTCTTACCTTGATAGCTGTGGATATATTCTTTGTGGAAGAACTTGTTTCCTTTCACACATTTGTTGGTGAGCGAATTCGCCGCTGCGATTTCCTCCGCATCAGCAAAAGAAAGTGCTGGCAAATTAAGTAATGATGATGAAAAGGACCGGAGGACCAGAGACATTTTTCAGAGTACTTGAATTACGGTCACCAAAACAGGACGTGCCCCAGCCCTTTCAGATGCAGCTTCCGGTTGTCGTGAAAAAGGTCTATTCTCTTGTTTTAACGTTCAATGCTTTGTACCTACTGCCATCTAGTGATAAGGAAATTACATGATTACGCTGCTAGTGACTACTACGGCACAGACACTCGAAAATGGCATATTATTTGCAGATAATTAATTCGTTTTCAAAAAATTTTTTTAGACCAATTAGGTGAAATTGGATCATTTCCACGGCACACCTGACGATCACTCACGGCCGTGGCACTGTGGTTGAAAAACACTGCCTTAGAGGGGTCTGGACATGCTGGTTCCTATCTTCAGCTAACGTTCCGGGCGAGACGTGGGGTCACCTTGGACAGGTCGCCAGTCTGTCGCAGGGCAACACAGAGACAGACAGAGACAAATAACCATGCACACACACACACACTCAGGCCTAGGGAGAATTTGGAGAGACCAATTAGCCTGACAGTCATGTTTTTGGACTGTGGGAGGAAGCTGGAGTACCTGGAGAGAACCCATGCATGCACAGGGAGAACATGCAAACTCTGTGCAGAAAGACCCTGGGCTGGGAATCGAACCCAGGACCTTCTTGCTGCAAGACAACTGCGCCACTGTGCAGCCCCAAATTCCAAACCAGAGAAAGCAAATCTAATTTTATTTCTGAAATTGTACATTTTCAGTATGTCATATGTACATTCTAATGTTTTTAGGGGAGATTCAGAGGACATTATGTCTCTGTTTTAGAATAGTGGCAGACTGATATGAGACAAGAGGAAAATATTCTGATAGAACTTGAATGAATGAGGAAAACAGAAAAACTGACAAAGCTGGAGAGAAATATGAAATCTAAACATATTATTAGTTAATTGTGTCATATGTTGTATTTTAAGTGTTTCTCTTTGCTGTCACCTGTGATGTTTCTCAATTTCTCACATAATCTTTTCTGCTCTTATTCTATCGATACCTCTATGATCATGTGGTTGATGGCTCTTCAGACCCAGGAGGGTTTGCAGATCCAGAGATGAGCTCATGTTGGTGGACTTCCTGACCAGAGTTCACTCATCTCAACCACACACAGTGTCCTTACATATCAGCTACATAACTTTACACACACACCTCATGTATTTATGGACAGTTATGTGTCCATTCATGCACAACATTCACAGGCAGACAAAGTTGTTGGAATCTTCTGTTAATGACTGAAAAACCCACAGACTGAATGACTGAAACAACCTGAAACTGACAAAAGTAATAAATGAAAATTTACTGAAAATTAACCAATAAAAATGTTTAAATATTAATAAATATGTAAACTTATCTGTCCCAGTTTTTTCATTTTAGTTTAATAAATTTTCTTCTTCTTTATTGCCGAGTGAGAAATGTCCCCAGATTTAGTCTTAGAAATCTGGTCACCTTATGAGCCCCAACCAGGTGTGGCATAGACAAATTAGCTTGATTCCAGCAAGTAGAAACCATGAATAAACACAAAAACAACTTGGAAAAACAACTTAGCCACTCAGTTCAATACTGCTAATTCTCACTTCTGATCTACATCATGGCGCTTCGAATGATTAAGTCATGTAGTTGCAAAGGGTCAATACTATGGTATCCCTTTTGTCATGAATGCTGTTTTAACCTAAACAATGTAATATTATCTGGAAGTTATCTTTCTATTGGCTCAAGGCTTCTTGCTGATGTCTAAGCCTCAAATCAGTCTGATTAAAATAACAATACAAATTCGTTGATAACTATAGGGAAAACCAGATGCGTCGTAGCATCCTCAGTAAAATGCTTAGTTCCCCCTTAGCACCTGCAGAAAAACATTTCTGGAGCCGCTGCTGCTCCTGAGGTTTGTCACAACTGATCTGCTCCAGTTGGTAGAACATCGGACTGGTCCGATTTAAAATCGGGCATATTCAACATTGTCTTGGCCTGACTATCACAGGCTATGGGTTTTCCTAAATGGGAGCGAAAACGCCACCTTTTGAATGTGACAGGTAGCCAATCAGAAAGCGCGGAGATGTAAGCAAGGAGGGGAATCCCAAACAGCTGACATCGAGCAACTAAGAGCCAGGTTTAGTGCACAGTGCAGCAAATAGAACGGCTCCACCCACCGTCTTTTATCAAACGCCTTTTCTTTTTGTTACATCTTTTATCACTTAAAATGAGTCCACAAACTATCACTACTGTTTACATCGTTATCCGTGTTTTGTTTATTCTAAATTCACTTATGGTATGTTGGAGATTTTACGGAATTTTCTTCTGGAACCGGGATGTTAGTGAGTGGAATCGGTTCTTGTGTG
This sequence comes from Xiphophorus maculatus, assembly GCF_002775205.1. NCBI lineage: Eukaryota > Metazoa > Chordata > Actinopteri > Cyprinodontiformes > Poeciliidae > Xiphophorus > Xiphophorus maculatus. The sequence continues at coordinate 205,414 of NC_036450.1, forward strand.
GTGTGTCGCTCCTGCTGTGTGGCTGGACACACGAACCGATGGAACCTGTTGGACTTTTATCGGCTCCTCTGTGGTCACAGAGGTTTGGAAAATCGGCCGACATTTCTGAAATCGTGCCGTGTGAACCAGACTTAAGACTCATAAGCTCTACTCCTCTCCTCTCGTCTCGACCACTGCCCTAACACTCTCTGACTCTGGTCGTTATGGTAATGTTTACACCTTCAAAATAAAATACAGATGCGCCACAAAAACGAACATTTTACTTTCGTGAAAATTTTAATTCACGATAACGACTAATGGGAGCCCTGAGCTTGTTCATCTGCTACAAAATGGTTCCATCGTGGAGTGATGAGAGACAATGACACCCGAAGTGTTGCTTAGGCACAGGGTGCTTGGTCTCTACATGGCGAAGCAGTTTGAAAACTTCATTAAGAGCCGGTCACCATATTATGCAGAGCTTAGAATGTGGGAATCAGCCACCGGGATAAATCCATTCTCCTGTCTCTTCCTTTCCCAAAGAAACTTTCCAAAGACATCTGATCTGTTTCTTACTCATTTTGCTGCTTGTGGGCTCAATGTTGGCGGGTAAGACGTAAAAATAATCAAACCTGAAATGTTGGGCTTAATTTGCCTATCTGAGCCAGTTTTATTTTTCAGTGAGAATGGAAGTACTCTGCAAATAACATGCATTTCATGCTCTTTGGCGCATAGGTCGCTGCACAGTTACATCTATAACAAATAATTTACAATTTATATTTGAGTGAGGTTTTCCTATAATTTTATTTTTATTTTATTTATATATTTGTGTGTGTGTGTTCCCTGTATAAGGATAAATGTGGTTATGTTTCATTGTTTAAGTGTAAACAATAAAAGATAAAATCATGAACAAATGTCAAGTAGCTGTTTGTACAGAGATGTGAAAAAGGTCATCTGACATGAAGCTTAACATAGTGATTAAATTAAAACGTGATGAACCCCCGCTCAAAGAGGAGGAGAAGGGATTGGTGCAACAAATGGAATATATTGATTCAACATTATCAGTTTTTCCCAACCCTGGCCCTCAAAGTACACCGACCTCCATGTTTTAGATCAAGGGTGTCCAAAGTGGATCCTCGAGGGCCGGCATTCTGCATGTTTTAGTTCTCTCCCTGGTTTAATGCACCTGGATCCAAAGATGTCTCATTAGATGGCCTAAGAAGAACATTGACCTGCTGGAAAGGTTGTTACTAAAACCAGGAAGAAAATAAAACATGCAGGATGCCGGCTCTTGAGGACCAACTTTAGGCACCACTGTTTTAGATGTTTCCCCGCTTCAGTACACCCCATTCAGATGATTGCAATTGAGCAAAACCCTGTTAATCAGCCATCAATTGAAATCATGTGTCCAGAAGCAGGATATGCCTAAAACTTGCAGGGCAGTGTGCCTTGAGGACCATGGTTGAAAAACACTGGATTAGATGTTGGCATTCAATGCTTAGAATTCGACCATAAACAACATTGATTCAATGGCATCTTTTCAACATTAGTTAAATGACTGGAATTGGATGTTGTTTGATGGTTGATCCATCATCAATTGTCGACCTTTTCAACCAGAACTCAACATAATTCAAACAAGCCAGCAGCAAAGGGGATGTGGCTAGAACATTTTTACTCAAGTAAAAATGGGAGATAGACCGCTCAACTCCCTTTAGTAACTTGTGGATGTTTTTGTATCGACACATTGCATACAGTCAGTAATAATATTTACAGACAAGTAATAAAATGTGCAGAAAGGAATCACAACCCACTACCCTCAACAGTACAAGACTTAATTTAAAACGTGATTAACCCCTGCCTAATAATAAAATGCTCTCACCCAGAGCTCAAAGAGGAGGAGAAGGGGTGTGACAAATAACATATGTTGATTCAATATTAATCAGACGTTGGCATTTCATTCATTAGAATTTGACCATAAAGCAACATGGATTCAATGACATCTTCTCAACATACAGTACAGTAAGTTAATTGAGTAGAATTGGATGATTGATGGTTGATCTACAATCAGTCATTGTCCTCAACCAAAAATCAACCTTTTTGATCATAATTCAACATTGAATTACCATCGCTTTTTATCTGGGTTCAGACCACTGAAGCACTTTACTTTTTCAGCAAGTCACCTTTCTCCAAATATTATGTTTCCTAGATTATTGACTATTTTAAAACTCAATATAGCCCTTATGGTCAGTGATTTTTTTAAAGTATACCTGTAAAACTATGCTGGTGTGCACCTAAGAAAAAAAGTTAGGCTAGAACCCCATATGTAGGGGTGTGTGAGTGTGTGTATGTAGCACCCATAAACAGAACTCTGTCTTCTGCTTGGCAACTTTATTTTATGTTTTTCGGAATTGTTATTTTTGGAGCAGCGAAGCATGGACATGTGTGTCCCTTTTCTTCTGCTGCTACCCATGGTAATTCAGTCTCTCTAAAATGTATGTGCCTGAATAAAAACAACAACATAGAATGTTAACAACTGAATTGTATAGACAAATAAAATGATGTTTCACAGTGGTTTATCCATCATTTAAAAAATAATGCAGATAACATATTTCCAGTGTATAGCATATATACTGTGTACAGTATATATATATATATATATATATATATATATATATATATATATATACAGTACAGACCAAAAGTTTGGACACACCTTCTAATTAAAATGGGTTTTCTTTATTTTCATGACTATTTATAAGGCAAGAAATCCCACTTATTAACCTGACAGGGCACACCTATGAAGTGAAAACCATTTCAGGTGACGACCTCTTGAAGCTCATCAAGAAAATGCAGAGTGTGTGCAAAGCAGTAATCACAGCAAAAGGTTTCTACTTTGAAGAAACTAGAATATAAGGGCTATTTTCAGTTGTTTCACACTTTTTTGTTTAGTGCATATTTCCACATGTGTTATTCATAGTTTTGATGCCTTCAGTGGGAATCTACAATGTCAATAGTCATGAAAATAAAGGAAACTCATTGAATTAAAAGGTGTGTCCAAACTTTTGGTCTGTACTGTAGATATATATATATATTATATAGACACAAAAGGTAATGTGTCTATATACCTATTATATATATATATCTATATACTGTATAATAGGTATATAGACGCATGTCTATAAACCTTCTTAATAAATTTAGTCGTCTGACAGTTTTTGTCAATATTTTCTCAGCAGCATTTCGAATGGTCAAATAGATCTGAAATATTTAAATTACTGTCATTATAATACAGTTTGCAGGGAAAGAGTTATGCAGCATTCGATAGCACTGTTTCTTTGTGGGTACATATAACAGGTGTGATAGAAATTATTTTTTAGGTTTTGGCTGATTTAAAATGAGGCACTTAGTACTAAATTGTTGTGACCACATTAGTAGAAAGTGCACATATGTGCCTGAAAACAGGCAGTTGAGGCCCTGGCCAGCTGCTGTTCACACGTCTGCACTGTGGCTTCACGTTGCTGTTGCAGAAAGCTTAACATTAGAATCTTTATCCCCACTGTGGCTGGCCTCTTTCCGGCAGATGTCCCATTTCTAAGCCGGGGGGAATCCGACCACAAGTAAAAGTTGCGTAAATATTGATGGGTTTCCCATTGCTGGAGGCCTGGACCTCAGTTGTTTCTCATGGGAAACGTATCAAGTGTAACCTTAATCGCATCCTTCACTTTAAAAAAAGTATCTATATATGTTAACTAGGAACGGTTTGTCACCGCAAAGCTGTCTTCCTCTCTTAACATGCACAAGAGCTGTTTGTATTTTAGACAATTCTCAACAGGCAGTTAAGGACCTCAGATGTGGAAAACTGACTTTACTGTGCTTTAAACAGCCTTTTAATGTTCAACTAAGACAGAATACATAATAATGATAATAAATTGGAAATTACCTTTGATTAGGTAACACTATTTTTGACATACTGTATACTTGAGTTCACAAAACCAAACACCCCTGAAATAACCCAGTAGTGTTCTTTTTGTTATTAAACAAATATGAAGCCATAATGAAAATGGGGAAAAGCTAATTACACCCCTAAAGCAACATATGTATGAAATGGTAAAACCCTAGAATTTTGTGGTAAAATAATTTCACTAAAAATATCTCTGATAGACCCAATGTTGCTGCCACACTCCTCCTGCCTGTCTCATGCCACCATGTCTGACACTACTTGTATCCCATCAAACAGTGCAAAAAGAGACAAGGAACCAAAGCATGGAAAGGGAGAAAAACAGAGAAGACACAACAAATGTTTTCTCAAGAGCATTTCAAATGATCAAATGGATCTGAAATATTTAAATTACTGGGTCGTTATAATGCAGTTTGCAGGGAAAGAGTTATGTAGCATTTCATAGCACTCCAGCATCTTTGTGGGTACATATGACAGTTGTGACAGAAATTATTTTTTAGGTTTTGGCTGATTTAAAATGAGGCATTTAGTATTAATTTGTTGTGACAACATTAGCAGAAATTACACATATGTTCTCTAAAGTTTTGAATTACACTTGTCTTGACATCTATCATTTGGAAAGTGGTTTTACTTTTAGCAGTCCAATCAATTTACAGATAGCGTATAGCTGTCTTTTTAAGGATCCACTATCCCTTTGATGAAATCAAAGTTTCATTAAATGTCATTTGTACATCTAACCCAGAAAGTCTTTTTCTGCTCAATGTGGATTTCAAAATACTAACCAAAAATATTAACTTGGCTTCTTAAAAAGGTATTAACAGCTATCATACATGTTAATCAAGCAGGCATTATGAAGAATAGAACCTCTTCTGGTAAAATGAAAAATAGAATTAATTTAACATGGATAGCAAAATCTGAACACCAATGCCCATCTTCCTTGATGCAGAGAAAGCCTTTTGAATTTGGTCCTGTTTTCTCGGTATGGGTAAAGATGATATATAAAAGCAGCAGTATTGACCAACTGGGTTATAGCACCCATTCTTTTGTCCTTTGGGTTCCTTATTATTTACAGTATTGCCAGAAACATCAGCCATCAAAATATGGGAGAATAGAGGAATCATTGCATTACAAGGTTAGGGTTAAGAGCCCAAGATTGTCAAGAAGTGCAGTGTAGGTGGGTGGTGAGGCAGACGCTTGAGACCCAGGTAAGATGTATGATGACAGTTTAATGGTGAAAGTGCAAGATCCAAAACACCAGGCAGCACGACTGAGCAGAAGCCAGGGCTCAACGCCGGTAGCAACTGGTTATTAGAATGGACAGCAAACAAATCGGTGAATACGACACGCACAAACGACTGCAAGACAAGGACCTGACGAGGACGCAGACACACAGGTGGCATTAAATACACAAAGGGTGATCACAGAAACGAGACACACCTGGGAATGATCAAGGGGAGAACAGGACAACAGAGACACAGAAAACTCTAAATAAACACAGAAAAACACAGATCCTGACAAAGATGTTATTTGCAGACAATATCTTGGCTATGGTAACAGACCATGAGACATCACTGCCACACTTAATTAAAAAATTGGAGACTATTCAGATTTAATCCGGTTACACCATAAATTGCAACAAATCTAAATGACATCAATGTGTCATGCCTCCATTGTTTGAAATGTTTAAATTTGAGTGGGTCTCTAAAGGCATGAAGTATTTGGGAATCCAGTTTAGCCAATATTTGGAGGACCTGATTAATCTGAAACTTAGACCAGCTTAACACCCCCTCCCCCTACCACCACCTCAAAAAAGAGCAAACTTAAGGAAAATGGGAGTAAGTAAAACTTGCTCGCTGGGGAAATATTAATATTACTAAAATGATATTGAGTCTAAACTTTGCTATGTATCTATGATGTTACCAATTATTATCATACCCACTATTTTTAAAGATATGATGATTTGATAAACAGGCAAGAATCAAACTGAGTAAACTGTGCTTCTCTAAGGAAGGAGGAGGACTCAGTGTATCACACCTAACTCTATGTAGATTGAAATGACTCAGCTGACTAAATACTGGAAACAATCAGATAAAAAACAAGATTGGATGGATATTGAGAGCAAGCTGCATTTACCATCAAGTCCAAAGGGAAAGCACCACCAACCCAATACTCATGCACTCTAAGGATTTTGTCAAAGTATATCAAATGTACCAATTACTACACCATCCTGTGGTTAAAAACCTTGCCGTTTGTATTGGGAAAATACCAGTATTTTGGATACAAAGGAAATTTCTACTATAGGAGATGTACAGTATACAAAAATGGACCATCTAAATTATGAAGAATTAACTAGTCAATACAAAGTAATCAACACTTATATTTACAAATATTACAAATATTTGATATTTACCTGATATTTATCTGATATTTACAAATCAGAAGCAGTGTGAAGACTAAGATACATATTGCTGCTCAGAAACCTCTGTCTAAGATTACTTGAAACTATAACAAAGGGAGAGCACAGCTTTGTGTTAATGGTAGAAACTAGGACAAAGCAGGATTGTGGAATTATAGCCTTGTTTAAGAAATGCTTTTCAGGTCTTTTGTGAACTTGAAACTGTAGTATTTTGCTCACTTCATAGTCAAATCTTCTTTTTTGCAACCAATTGTTATTTTTTTATTTTAGTTGTTTTGCATCCACAAAAACATGTACAGTACAGCATAACTACAATATGTGGAATAAAACAGGAATAGAAAAAAATTGTGTAGCCCTGTCACCCCACCCCCAATCCTCAATCCCATGGCGATCCCCTATCCCGTTCCCGAAGATCTCAGAGTAATAACAAATATTGAAATGGACAGTTGAGAAGATGAAATCATCACTTACAGTTACATATTAAGAAGATTACATAGAATTATGTTGCACTCTTTCTCTAACCAAAGAATAAGCTGCATCCCATGCTCTGATCGTTTTTTGACTGGCTGTGTGCATCCTGGCCACTGATCTCTCCATTATAACGATATCTAGGAAGGAGTTGGCCCATTGTTGCCAAGGTAATAAGTGTGGTGGTTGCCATCGTAGTGCCAGCATCTTCTTGGCTGCAGTGAGGCGTGCCCACAGCATGCGCTTTTGTTAAGAGGAAAGTTCTGAAGTGGAATCGTCATTAAGTAGGAATAAAGATGGTGATAATCGAATATTAGCTTTTAGCAAATCACTCAATGTGACGGAAATTTGTCTCCAGAAAGCAGCCACACTGGGACATGTGCATAAAAGAGCTTGGAGTCTTAAGTGTACAAAGGTCACAAATAGGAGATGTGATCATTTTCATAGCATGACGTTTCCTGGGTGTTAAGTACATCCTATGAATAAATTTACAGTGTATAAACTGGTGGTCAGGGTTTTTGGATGTGTTGTGGAGATTCTCCCAAACTGTATCCCAGCAGATTTCGACATCTCCCATAAAGGAAAGGACTCTCCCCTATATATTTTCTGGCACGAGTATCCGAAATTAATTTATATAATTTAGAAACAATACCACGTGCCTAACCCAGCGAGTCAAGAAGTTTTTGTAAGGGATGGGTTGGAGAGGCACACCCCATGGCACACCATACACATTCATAGCCGATCTGAGTTGTAAATAAAAGAAGAATGTGGAACCTGGTAAATTGTACACAGTTTGTAGGTCACTAAAAAAACGCAAGCCATCATCATTCATAAGGTCTTTGAGGACATTGACACCCCTATCTCTTCACCTAGGGAAAGAGAATGGCTTGTTTCCAATGAGGATGAAAAAGTTATTTGTTATACTGTAGTTCAGTGTTTATGCCATTTCAGGTTGGTGTTTGTGTGATTCAGAATTGAATGACAGGTTCTAAGAAGAGAAGAAATTATATAGGTCCTAATTGTGCTTTAGACTCTTTAGGAGGTATATTAGAATACTCTAAGTCCTCCAGCCTATATGGTTTGGATAGAGTTTCTTCAATTGGTTTCCAAGAAACAAAGATCTCAGGATTCAACCATACAAGCAAAGGTTGGAGCACAAAGGACCAAAAATATGTCTGGAAATTCGGTAGACCTAAGTCCTCAAGTGTTTTATCTTGTTGAAGTGTTCTTAATTTCAAATGAGGTTTCTTCCCATTCCAAGTGAATTTAGAATAGTCAAATCTTTTGATGTGCCTGACCCCATCAAACTAGAAATAATTAGTCTGGAAATGTGATTCAAATTTGATTTCACACATTTTTTCGGTATGTCTTGCCAGGGTACCCAAAATAACTGCTGCAAAAATTGTCTGCATGTTTGGGTCAATCTACCTTTGTTAACAAGTTTTCTTTGTAATAAATATCAATAAAAGAAATTGTGCTCAGGGCTCACATGTAAACATTTAAATTAAATTCTGAGATTGGTGCTGGTCAATACAAGTGCCTCAATACAACTATTGAGGCACTTGTGAAGACCAAAAGATGGCAAGTTTCAGGAGCAAAAACAAAGTACTATGGAAATAACTAACTTGTGCAAAAGGTTGTTTTGCACACTGATTGTACTTTAAGACTACAGTTCAAAGATGTGCTCTTGTTGTAAAAATAGTTAAAAATATGCAATTTAATATAACTCAACAGCTTTACTACAGCAGAATTTGGTTAGGGAAATTCTTGTGTGTTCACACAATGCCATGTATTTTGTATGCAATGAAGTTCAATACTATATTTTTGAGTTCCAAATACCTTTTGTTGTGTTTTCATATTTGTGCAACTAGGAGTTGCTCTAACTAGATGATTTTACTCATTTACTCTGTAATGATTTTTTACAAGGCCAGTCTACTATTTGCAATCACCTGACAAAACAGATTTTTCCAAAAAATGAAAGATGAACTAGGTGAGTTTGTCAGACAGCTCAAATTGTATAAAAACAAAAATAATTTGCCAAAGAGAAACTGAAAATTCCAGCAAAGGCTACCGGAATAAGGGCGTTGCGTGACGCAGTGGTTAGCACAGCATCCTGGATATAGAAACTGTAGCACAGGCACATGCAGAGGTGGGTGGAAGGGGCTTAAGCCCCTGCCCCTTTTATCCTTGATGCCCCTGGTGCCCTTATTGAGTTGTTCTTTTTTATCTGTGCGTCAGGAGGCTTGCTTGTGCCCCTCAACAATAATGTGCCCCCTCCTCCTCACCATGGACCCAGTGTCTGAACAACATGGAGGCAGAGAAACTGAGAATCCTCAGTCAATATTAGACTGAAGTCTAGTTTGTTTTGCTAAATTACTATATTTAGCAAAATATTATTGTTGAGGGGCTCAAGTAAGCCTCCTGATGCACAAAATAAAAATATTGCTCTTAAGAAATGTCCGTTTCTAACATCCTCTCCCCGCAGAATGAAAAAGGATTTCCTCCCAGCCAATGAAACCCGGTATAATAATCAACTGTAGGTTTTCCCTCCTCAATTCTTGAAAAGGTGCAGACAGGCAGGAGCCGGTATTTTTTTTTTTTAAAAAAAGTAAAGTTTAAGATTTCATGACACTTAAATTAATTTCAAACTGTGATTGTGGCTAGTATTAGTGTGTAAATGTATATTTACTGTAAATAGAGTTAAAAGAACTACAATAAACTTGGTTAACTGCTATATCTATTGAAGAATATATAACATATTTAGCAACAACAAGCAAGCAATACTACAAGGAGCAGATATAGCGAGCGCAACAAACTAAATTAATCAACTTAATCCTTATGATTTGATTCACAGTAGATCCATGATTAGAATAGAATAGAATAGAAGTACTTTATTCATCCCAGCAGGGAAATTACTTCGCAGTTACAGCATAGAGACAAGACACAATAACAACTACCACTGAGTAGTAGTTGTAGATAAAATAAAAAATATAATATAAAATGCTATAAATTGTAAAATATAAAATGCTGTTAATATAAAAAGCAACTTAAGAGCATATATTACATTGGTGCCAAATTAATTTATTATTGGTGGTGCCCGTGACGGACAGGGACCAAAAGGTAGTTTTTTATTTATATGGAGGAATTTAAAGGTGCCTAAACTCATAGAATATATAAATAAAGGTTTAAATAAGACTCAGAACTCCATCTGCTCATGGTCAAACGAGAAGAGATTTTTAATGCACATCTGCGGAACTAAAACATCACATACACATCGTTATAGTAGTCCCAAAATCTCTTGCCTTCTACTTCTGGTATCAGTTTTTTATAGGGTCCGAACTCTACTAGTGTGCATTGGGAAGCTTTGACCAATGGCGTTGCTTTCCTCCATTTACGTAGTTCATTTGGCTCCGTCTTACACTGGATGTGTATTGGAAGTTCCTTGGAAATATTCAGACCCCTTGACTTCTCATCTGCTCCATTTCAAAGGTGCTGTTAGAGATTTTTTGGTATTATCATTTTATTCTTACTTTAGTTCACATTCAGCCTATAGATCATTGTGATTTTCTGTTTAAAGTGTTCTCTTCCTTACGTGTGTATGGAGGTCACTACTGTCTGTTCAACTTTATGCACCTCCTAATTTGTTAACTACCTGTGAACAGTCGTATTTTGTTTTATTGACAGTACTGACCGAGATTTGAACCGGGCTCAGACCTTTGATCAGATATCACATCTGGAACTGGGTTGTTAGATGTTTGGGTTAGAAGCTTTACGACCTCTGTTGTTTTTCCTGACTGCCCCCTTGCCTGTTCTTCTTTGACAATAAAAACAGGAGCTCATGTGAGAGCAGATCAGAACGCTCTGTAAATTGCTCGGAGGAGAAGTTTGGCAGAGCCTTCCCTTTTGCAAAAGCTCCACGTAAAATTCATATACGTTGTCTGTGGTTCTTTCTTTTATTTAGGTTCGAAAGGAAAATACCTATCAGGTGCTATTAGTCAAATTGTATATTCATTATCTGTCCAAACAGAGGTTCCTTCCCACGTCTTGAGCTCCGGCCCAGTTCCTTTGCTGGCGAGCAGGAGAAATGTCTGGCGCCAGAACTTTCTTGCACAACAGCTTAAACTAACACCTTTCCTCTCTTTAATGATTGTTATTCCATATCTTCTCCCAAATCTGAATTCCTTCCTGACTTCTAGGTCAGATTGACCTAGAAGTCAGGTCCATTTGACACAATACATTTATTTTAAGTTAAAACATATCTTAGTGCGAACCAACCAAACAACATAATTTTTAACTATTAATATAATTATATTCCTCTACAGTAGTCCGGTGCCAGAGGACCTCAGGGTCCACAGAGGTTCATAAGGTAAAAGAAACTCTGCAAGATAAGATGGTGCAAGACCATTAAGACATTTAAAAACCAGTAAAAGAATCTTAAATCAATCCTGAGGCATACTTTGAACCAGTGCAGTGATTTTAAAACAGGTGTGATGTGAACCTGCCTTCTGGTCTTAGTTAGCACTCGAGCAGCAGAGTTTAGTAACAGCTGAAGGCTGTGCAGAGTTTTTTAGGGAGACCAGAATGCAGCACATTAGAGTCGTCTATACAGCTGGAAATAAAAGCAACAGTGTCAATGTTAGAGAGACAGAGAATAGGGCGAACTCTGGCTGTATTTTTTAGATGATAAAATCCTGTTTTCACTATTTGTTTGATATGCGGAATAAAACTGAGCTCAGAGTCAAGAAGAACACCCAGGTTTCTGACTTGTTTTGAAGGTTTAAAAGTTTGTAATTTTTATATTAGAATTTCTTTCTCATCTTCTGGTCCAATGATTAAAACTTCTGTTTTGTCCTGGTTGAGCTGGAGAAAGTTCTGTACCATCCAGGTCTTTATGTCTGAAATACAATTAAAAAGTGCAGTGATTGGTTGTCACGAGACAATGAGACGTATAGCTGAGTGTCATCAGGTTCCCGATGACTACACCAAGCGGCAACATGTACAAATTAAAAAGGATCTAAAATAGAGCCTTGAGGGATGCCATAGTTATCATAGATCTGTGAGGAACATGTATCCATACTGACCATAAAAGTTATGTGAGATAGGAGCTGAACCACTGAAGAACAAAACCAGAAAGCCCAACCAGATGCTGGAATCTATTTAAAAGAATTCTAACTCCAGCTGTTTAGAGTTGATTTTGAAACCACTCTGGCTCTTGACTTAATGTCATGTTTTGATTGTTGATTCTATGATGCATGACTTTGTGTCTTTGTGTTTGTTATGATGTAAAGCTCTTTGAAATGCATCGCTGCTGAAATGTGTTATACAAATACAATTTGATTAGATTTTTTGAAATGACTTTTTTTGTCCTTATTTTCTTCTGTTACTATTACCATTATGAGTATATTACTATTGTTATCTTACTATCACTGTTACCTACTCCTTGTCAATATACATCCTATAAATTAAAGACAAAGATAATTATTCTGTCCGGTTATTTACAACTGCCATTATTACTATTATTACTATTATTATTATTATGAGTCCAAATTTTTTGTTATGAGAGTTAGTTTATAATCATTTTGTTTATGTAATATAATTTATTTGTTGATTCTTTAGTACAGTTTATTAAACACTTATGAATACCATAACATGGTTTTAATTACAAATTTCTGATGGAGTCAGTAATATATTTTATTAAATTGAGATAAGGGGTAGGTTTAAGTAACAATAAGTGTTGACCTTTTCCTACTTCTTTTCAAACAGAAAAGTCTAATTATTTTGTTCTTGGTCATGCATGCACTCTCTCTCTTGTCCAACTGACTGTTTTCAAAAACCAGTATGAAATAAAAATGAAAAAAACTCAACATTGATATCTGTATACATGTCCTTGTAGTAATGAATCTGTGGGACAATAAGATAATTCTGGAGCAATAATTTGGAACAGATCAAATGAAGTATAGAAATATGATTTTGAAAAGAAAAAAAGCTAATTTCCATCACTGTTTTCAGCATGTTGTAGAATTTTACCCTACCCTAACCCTAACCCTAGATCAGTTATTGATTAAATTATATAAGCAATGTTAGAAGCTTAGTAAGGAAATGCTGCAGTAATGGTTAAGTAATGGTTACCAAACAGTGTCTTCCTAGACTATATATGAAGATTTTAATATTTCAGTGAAAAGTCTAAGATATAAATTACACAATAATCTTACCATATAGAAACCACACATTTAGACAAATTGTTTCTTTGTAACAAAAAAGTGAAAGCAGTAAAAAGGATCAGGCATTTCTTTTAGACTTTATTGCAGCTGCTTGACATGGCCAGTCTTCACATGGCATGTGACTCATTAATTCAAAAGTTTAGCAAAAGCAGTTTGAGACTAAAACAACAAAACAAGCAATACCAAGGAATAATAGAAAAGAAAAACAAAAGTTCTAAATTACATGGGATGTTTCATGACAATCACCCACAACCTCTGCCATTACATTAGGCGTTTTCAAAACACAATTTTGAAAATGTGGTTATTATATGGCATTATATTTTTGGCACTAAATAGGAGAGACAATTTAATTATATTCAAATCATTTCCAGCAAACTGAAGCAATGGCTTTGCTTGAAACACCCAACATGTACATACATACATGTATGTATATTGTTCATACATAAAGAAAACAATGAAACCTTGTGAGCTTTAAAAACAACACAAGCTTCATGCGAAAGTACAGTCATGGAAAACAGAAGGTCCAGCATTTATCAGTTCCAGCATTACAATACAGAAATAATCTGGTCTTTGCCAGGTTCTAAATAATTCATATCTAACCTAAAATGTCCAAAACCGTGAACTCCAGATGGCAGCTCATCAGTTTTGTGAAAAACCAGGTACTAAGTTTGCAATAAAAATGTACACATCAAAGATGTGTACTTTCTATTTACCATTTCTGTATGCCATGAATTTTCAATTGTCTAAAAGTAGACGTGTAATTTGTTGAAGGAAAACAAATATCAAATTCTATTTTTGTAATAACGTACTAAATGTTTCCAAGAAAATAAAATAAGGTATACCTATTGTTGAACTCAGAATGTATGGACACTTTAAATAATCTAGAGTTGGTTAATCAACAATGGTTGTTGTAAAATTTTAAAAGAAGAAACTGCATTTGAAAAAATAAAAAAAACACTCCCACAAAGTCATACATTCCCAGTTTTAGCTTTTTAGGAATTTTTCAAAGACAGGAACATGAATTCATGAGAAGCTAGTGGGCACAGCCACTGATTGGTTTGTACTTAAAAAACTTAACTAACCATGTGTTCTATTATGCAACAAAGTCCTCCAGACAGTGCAGAGTAACGTGTGAAGTTTCACTGCACACACATTTACTTAAAAGTACAATGGCATGTGTTATGATAAAAAAAGTGTTTATTGTAATTACTGCTCTCTTTCAAGTCAAAGTCTTTGCAGTGAAATAGTTTGGTTGTTCAAAGCTGTGGGAATTTATTAACTTTTGCAACAGAATTTCTTGAAATGAATCATATGACCTCACTCCCCCTTGTAATGAGGACGCCTCTTCTCCTTAAAAGCAGCCAAACCTTCCAATCGGTCTTTTGTTGGGATCACCTATAAAATCATAAGTACAAAAAGCAATTTGCACTTCTCAGGTTTGTCTCACATCTGGTTTTACAGTCTAAATTTTTTGTATATGGTCAGTTGTATAGCTTAAAATGCCTGTATTTGTTTTTGCCTGTATGGACAAGGCCTAAGAAACCAAAAAGGGTCATACATATGCAGACTTCCCTCATGTAAAGCAACCCAAAATGAAAATGCAAAAATGTTTATATATGTTAACAGATATTATATGACAAGCACACTGTTGTGCTTGGTGCCATTTTGTTTAGTCGAACAATGATCATGTCTCTATGTGAAGTTGCATTGATTGAGCACTGACTGTATCAATCCACCAGATCCAACTCATTAGTTGACTCTGCTAAGAATGGAGTAAACTTTTGAATTTCATGCCAATTGTAAAGTACCATTGAAGATGGTACACTATATTGCCAAAAGTGTTCGCTCACCTGCCTTGACTCACATATGAGCTTGGGAAGCTAGTGGACACAGCCACTGTCCCATTCCATCCCATTCTTAACCCACAGGGTTCAATTTGACGTCGCTCCTCCCTTTGCAGCTAAAACAGCTTTAAATCTTCTGGGAAGGCTGTCCACAAGGTTTAGGGTTTAGGAGTGTTTATAGGGATTTTTGATCATTCTTCCAGAAGCGCATTTGCCAGGTCACATACTGATGTTGGACAAGAAGGCCTGGTTCTCAGTCTCTGCTCTAATTCATCCTAAAGGTTTTTTATTGGATTGAAGTCAGGACTCTGTGCAGGCCAGTCAAGTTCATCCAATCCAGACTCTGCCACCCATGTCTTTAAGGACATTGCTTTGTGCACTGGTGCACAGTCATGTTGGCCAGCTGCAAACTGTCCCCACAAAGTGTGGACCATGGAATTGTCCAAAATGTCTTGGTATACTGAAGCATTCAGAGTTCCTTTCACTGGAACCAAGAGGATAAGCCCAGCTCCTAAAAAACAACCCCACACTATAATCCACCATCCAAAAATCTTTACAATTGGCACAATGCAGTCAGACAAGTACCGTTGTCCTGGCAACTGCTAAACTCGTCAATCAGATTGCCAGACAGAGAAGCGCAATTCGTCGCTCCAGAAAACGTGCCTCCGCTTCTCTAGAGTCCAGTGGTGGTAGTTTTACACCACAGCATCTGACACTTTGCATTGCACTTGGTGATGTATGGTTTGGATGCAGCTGGTTACCATGGAAACCCATTCCATGAAGCTCTCTGTGCACTGTTCTTGACGTTTGGAGGTCTATAGTGATTGATTCTGCAGAAAGTTGTTGACACACAACATCCACTGACCCCGCTCTGTCAGTTTATGTGGCCTACCACTTCATGGCTGAGTTGCTGTCGTTCCCAAACACTTCCAGTTTCTTATAATACAGCCAACAGTTGACTGTGGAATATTTAGGAGAAAAGAAATTTCAAGACTGGATTTGTTGCACAGGTGGGATCCTATCACAGTTCCACGCTGGAATTCACTGAACTCCTGAAAGCGACCCAGTCTTTCACAAATGTTTGTAAAAACAGTCTGCATGACTAGATGCTTCATTTTATACACCTGTGGCCATGGAAGTGATTGGAATTGCAATAATTTGGATGGGTGACTAAATACTTTTGGCAAAATAGTGTATGTTTCTGTGCTCTGCAGGGCCTTGTTTCAGAAAGCAAGGTTAAAAAGATCTGAGTAGAAGGCACTCTCTCTAAATAAACCTACCCTGCCCCCATCACCAGGTTTAGCAGGTTTTCTGGGGGAAGTCCTGTTTACTTTTCTAGAAAGCTCACAATAATATCACATCTTCATACTACAGTTAAGGGAACTACAGAAACTCAATTGAAGAAAAATCAAAACTGGCTGTTTAAAACCATTTATCCAACACTCACCTGAGCATAGCATGCCTCTTCAATTGCCAAACCTGTAGATAAATCCACCTGAAAGTGAATAAGGCATTTGTCAGTGAAGTACACAAGAAACTTGAAACCATTT
Source organism: Xiphophorus maculatus (assembly GCF_002775205.1). NCBI lineage: Eukaryota > Metazoa > Chordata > Actinopteri > Cyprinodontiformes > Poeciliidae > Xiphophorus > Xiphophorus maculatus. Next base: position 221,847 of record NC_036450.1, read on the forward strand.
TGCTTCAAATATTGTCCTGGGTTAGGACAAATACTACAATAATGTACGGCAGAATCTAAACACTCTCTTCGGACACACAATGACCTGATGCGACTCCTCTAAGGAGCTCCTTGACCTAACAATCCCTTGATTATAAATTGATGAACGGATATTCTATTTCAACTGATACCAATATATTGTTTCAATTTGACACTTGTTCTGGGTAAATTCAATAAATTTAGTCAAATTTAACTCCCTATTAAAATTCTCAATAAAAATAATTACCAAAGAACATGTGGTGTGTTTCCTCGGTAGTATGAAGTTTGAATGACATATTTTGGGTTGTGTTAAAAATGTAAATTAAGTTTAGTATGCATCTTAATCAGCCATTATCCAGGGTCGGGTTGCGGAGGTTGCAGCTTAAGAAGGGAGGTCTAGACTTCCTTCTCCCCAGCCACTTGGGCCAGCTCCTCTGGGGGAATCCCAAGGCCTTCCCATGGTCATGACCCAAAGCTCATGACCATAGATGAGGGAAGGAACATAGATTGACTGGTAAATCAAGAGCTTTGCTTTTTGACTCAGCTCTGTCTTCACCTCAACAGACTGGTGCAGCGCCCGCTTCACTGCAAACGATGCATCAGTCTGTCTGTTGATCTCCCGCTCCATTTTTCCCTCATTTGTGAACAAGATCCTGAGATACTTAAACTCCTCCACTTGGGCACCTTTCCTCCTCCCCTGACCTGGAGAAGGCACTCCACCCTTTTCATGCTCAAGACCATAATAATCGTCACTTCTGATTTGCATTGTGAACTGGTTGATTGAATAAATGACAAGTCAAGAAGTCAAGACTTGTTCTTCCAAGACCAGACCATCTGAGACAAGACCGAGTGCCTAGAACTTCAACAAATATTTCAGGACATTGTGTTTTGTGTTCTACAAAATGCAAAGATAAATCTAAAAACAGTTGATTACTCAATCAAAACTATTTCTTGGCATTACACTTAATGGTCATAAAAATCTAATATTTAAGTTATTAAATGCAGCCACAAATTGATGCACATTCTCTAAACTGAATAAAAATCAACTTACATTGTGCAACAGTTATATGAGAAATTTCAAAAACAGAAATTGGAGTAATAAAGACGCGTCATATTTAAAGAAATATCTACTTTTGCATTATCATCTGAATAAAAACAATTAATCAGAGTTTCAGATGAATGAATTGCTGTTCCTAAAAACATATATGCTGCACATATCAAATTATTAGGTATTTTAATATTACTAGTAGTTCATGCAGGCACACAAATTGTCTTGGGGAATTCTCAAAACCATCAGAACAAACAGAATGCGTGGGATTATAAAAATCTCTGGGATTTGTGCATTTGGCATTGGTACTTACTTCTCCTTGTGTTCACTGTTGATGTCTATTCAAATGTTGCCCTGCTCACTTTGCATATTGTAAATTCAAAGGCGTAAATCCCATCTCATTATTGGGGGGGACCATAAACGGAAATCTTTTAAGACCAATTTTGGAGGGGTCAGCAAAGTTAAAGTTAAATGTAACAAAAAATGTGGTTTAAAATTTTTATTATTGTGTTCAAGCTGCAGGAGCAGAAATGATTAGAAAGTAGCAATGAATAACAAAAGTGTTTTTCTCAGTAGACATCAAACTAAGATTCAAATGTCGCTTGGATGTAAGTTTGGTTCAGAGTCACAGATCTGATCTCTGCTACACGTTTACCAAAACTTAAGGCTCTGACTAAAAACAAGCTTTAATAAGTAACTGCACTTAATAAAATTCCTCATAAATATTGATTTATTGCAGTGGTTCTCAATACAGGTTGTGTGTTATTTAAATTATAACTTAAGTTGCTTTAAACTTTTTTTTATTATTTGGGGGTTTTCTTTTCCCATTTCAATGATTGCTGAGAAACTATAAATACATAGATATTGAATATTTGGGAAGTATCATAACTTAAACTTAAAGACCTATTCTTCCTATTCCTATTCTTCCAACCCAGAACCCAGAAGATACTTACTTATAGTCTACCAACCCTGAATAGGAGTATCTAGTTTATATACTTTGGATCAACTTTATTAGACTACGTTTTAGACTCCTGTTCTTAAAACCCAAAAATTAAATTAGACCAGAGGATACTTAGTAACCCTGAACAGGAACACCTAGTTTACATACTTTAGAGCACTAGATTCTTTTTCTTTTTTTGCTCTTTTCTTTGGTTTGTTATTTTGCTTGTGTTTCCTTTTAATTCCTGTGAAGCACTTTGTATTGCCTTGATGCTGAAAATGTGCTATATAAATAAAATTACCTTTAAGGCTCAGCACCAGAGTTTTCTAGACAAATATTCAGATTTTATTTTGTGGTTTTAAAGGCTCTACGTTGAAGATGATATGAAATAAAGGCATATTTTATTTAGTTTTACTGTCAGCTGCAAGAGCCCCTCAGCTCTCAGCTCCCATACAGAGCTGTCGGCTAGTGGTAACGCTCTGTCGCTCCAGTTTCAAACTTTTCTTATTAAAGTAAGAGTTAGAGAGCTAAATTTAAATACTGGCTACCTGCAACAGAAAAAGGAGCCAAGTCTATGAAAGCATAGCAGTTTTGCTAGTTTTGATTTCCGAGACATAATGTGGCAGTTCATCATGATTCAGCCAAAGTAATGAAATAACAAACTGCAGTCTGATTTTTATTGTTAATGTGTTTCTTCCTATTGAGCAGTGAAAGTAAATAAAATGTGTAACATGTCTTTTGCTTTAAGTATTTACTTACTGGTGGGTTTTTCCCCCTGGGATTTACGCCTATGTGTAAATTTGTAAGTTGCCCTGCATTTTGCCTTTCCCCCTCTTCAAATTGCTTCATGTTTTTAAAAAGCAGGCTTCATAATTTTCTGCTGTCAGATTATAGGCGTTTGCTCAGCAAAAGATGAACCACACGCCACATGTGAATACACAGATGTGCTCTTTTAACTTTAAGGACCCAATGCCATCTGTAAACATTCCCATGCCATCATTAGCAAAAATAACACTGAATTGTTTCTGAGACAGTGGGACACGGCTGCACCGTGATCACTTCTGTTTCTTTTAATTCACATTCATTTTGTTGTGCGTCTGCAGGTGAAGATAAACGTTTTTGTAATTTTGACAAAAACTAGTCTTGAGCCGACCTCAACCCATTTTTTCGAATGAGACAAAGAGCAAGACCAAGGCGTAACAATCCAAGTCCATGAAAGAAACAGACAGACGGCCCTGAGGCCTCCATCCCCAATTGTGTTTGATCAGAGATAGAGATTAGTCTAAACTAATCTTAATTGGTTTACAGCTAATCTGACCTCTAACTATTTTTCCCAATACAAACTTTGGCCATTAAGTATGCATATTTATACTGGACTTTGATAAAGTTAGTACTTAAGAAATTACTATAACTCACCTCTATTCCTTGGTTGATTGCTAGTTTAGCCATCCTAACTGCAATTGGACCCTGTAAAGCCAAAACTCAGAGATAAGATTTAAAATGACAACCCTTACACTTAGTCATGCATCTGATTCTTTTCCAATTACATATACAAGGTTTAACTCATTGCTTGAGTACCTGAGGGTTGATCTGACGAGCAAGTTCAAGAGCGTAGAGATAGGCAGCATCTCCACTGTCATTCTGCTCTACGGAATGATTGACTAGCCCCAGACAACCTGCCTCTTTTCCATCCACTATTCTAGCAGTAAATATGAGTTCCTTGGCTAGAGACACACCAATAATCCTTGGGAGACGTTGTGTTCCACCTACAAAAAATACATATGAAAAAAGGAGCCCCAATATGACACGATCAAAATGGCAGCTAACTTTTTTTGTTGTTTTTTTAAGATTTCAAGTCTTCTTTACTTTTGGAAAAACTAATAAAGTAGAAATTCAACCTCACCTGCTCCAGGAATAATTGCAAGCTTTGTCTCAACTAGTCCCATTTTTGCACTGCTGGCTACAGAAATAAAGGAGAAGAAACCAATATGTACGGTATTTTGATACATGCATATATGTACACCCTTTTTTGATTATGTGTCTTTGTAGCTTCAATGTAAAAGTCTTACAAGCAATTCTTATGTCACAAGCAAGGGCCATTTCCAAACCTCCTCCTAAGGCAGCCCCATCAATTGCAGCAATAGTAGGTACTGAAAGATTATCTGAAAAATAAATAAAACAAATGAATAAACCTGAAAAAACTGACTGATGTACAAATAACTCTGCTTAAGAATTCCATAGGTTGATTAACAATAACACCAATATTATTTTTAACAATATATTGTCCATTCATGGGAAATGTCACACAGAAACTTACAAGGGAAGCATGATGAATTAAAAACCTATTTGTTATTGTTCAGTTGCACTTCAGCTGGCTAATGTCTGGTTCAATTCTAGCAATTGGTTCCAAACTCTTTCAAACCTACAAAGTGAAGTGCAAACTTATTTCATCCCGTCTCCCCTGCACCAACTTCACAGAAAAGAGGATCTCAAATTGAAACAGATTAATGTGTATACACTGGGTTACCTACATGAATTCAGTTTATTATCTAAACTCTGCTGTCCAGGGGCCTCATGCATAAAACAGTGTGCAGTTTTCACACTAAAACTTGGTGTATGGAACAATTTAGAATAGTGCGGCCCACAAAAAAATTTTGATGTATAAAGCCGTGCACACACGGAGATGTGGCAGCGCACATTTCCTTTATAAATCCTAATTTGCAGGAAATAGAGCAGCTGCTGGTCCGCCTGTCGCCAACCGCAAATACATAATGGAAATTATTATAAATACCCGGAAGTCTGCCTCCACAGTTAACCATGGCAACATGCTTGTTTATAGCAGTATGAGTATTTATAATAATAATAATTTTATATTTTCTGTAAAATGTGCTTTCAGGGCACAAGGTCACCTCATAAAAACAAAAATAATACATTTAAAAAAAAAAGTTTTTTAATTAAAAATAAATAAATCGTGCAAATGCCTGTTTGAAGTGCGCAGTGCGTTCAGAAGGGATTTAAAGACAGACACTGTGACAGAGAATCCTTTGAGTGGGTAACGTGGACGTTTATTCTAAATAGTGGAATCATGTGCATAAGTTGTACATTTACAGAATAGAGATGCTTTATGTCCATAAAGTGCATTCACAAAGTGGGCGGCTCCACTGAAGGATGACTGCAGCTGGACCGGTACCGCATGGCTCCCTCTTTAAGTTCTGCTCAGAGCTCCAGGATGATCAGTCTGGATTAATCTAAACACTAATAAACCATCATCAACATTTCCCAACAAATCAATCAGATCTCTGATTAATGGCTCCCTCTGATTCCTTCCCTTGGTGATGTTCTCCATCAGAGTCAAAGCTCTGTGCCACAATTATGTTGTAAGGCGTAATTGTGCCCCTTTTGCAGCTACTTATGTACGTGTGATTGTGTACACACCTTGTTTGGAGTCAATCTGCTGATCCAACCCCGTTTTCTTTTTTTAGTGAGAATGAAATTATCCCATCGATGCATTTCATGTGCTTTGGTGCACAGACTAATGTGTTGCATCTTTATGAGACAAAAACTGAGGAAAAGTACTATTTACATTAGAGTGAAATTTTCACGTCCTTTTACTTTTATTTTCTTTATTTTGTGTGCGTGTTAGCTTATTGTCTGAGGATAAATGTGGTTCAGTTTCATCGTTTACGTTTAAACAATAAAATACTAAAACCATGAAAACAACATTGGGTTTGGTGCTTCTTGGTCTAAATAACTGAATGTTGTCAGGTTTCAGTGGATTTAGGTGAGTTTTGACGCTTTGCAGTTTGTTGTCCACAGAAAACGTTTGCGTAGCTGCCGCACATTTTCACGCCAGCGAAAAAGTGTACGTATATTTACGCAAACTTTGATGCAAAGTTAATTTTTATACATGTCGACTTGTGCGTAAAATATGGCGCCCTACATTTTTTGTGCACATGCAGGCTTTATGCATGAGGCCCCAGAACTTCACCAAAGCCCCCTTCTGACTGCAGTGCTCAGTGCATTAACTCTTCCAGCCCGGCCCCACTCCTTCCCTGAAATACTCTGTGGTTCCAATTGGGCCGGCCAGACCGGGTTGGTTTGAAGTTGATTGATGCATTGGCAGCGGGTACAGTGATGAGTCATCTTCCAGATCTCTCTGTCAGACGAGTGTTACCCAACGTTCATGATGTCTGTCATTTTGACAGTCTGTGTCAAAAATTCCTGTCATAATTCATTCTTACCCAAAAGTTTTAAATTATATTAATGTCATATTCAATTGCACTGTTTATTATTATGTCATTATGTCTAAAAAGTTTTCAACAAATTGAATGGAGAATCCACATCATGAACTCACACACCAAGCAGATAATTAGATGCAACTTTTTCTCCACAGTGTAAAAAACACAAGACTGACTGTTGAACCAATAACTACATACAAACAATAAAATTAAATGATTGCATTTAAATTATGAGCTATTCATCTATAGTGGCCTGAATGTATATAATCTCACAACTTGCTTTTAATTGAATTTTAATTCATTATTGTGTCACCCCACACACTTTGCAGATAACATTCCTGGTCTGACTGTTTAAACCCAAATCAGGTTCAGATAATCTCCTACTCCTGTCTTTTTGCTCCTCCCTTACACTCTCTGCCATGCTGCTTCCTGCTAACTCTCCGATTGCGCTATGGTTTGAAGACAGCCGATTGCATCATCAACAAGCATCACTGCGGTTAGCTGGGAGAACACAGATCTCCATCCATCCATTTCTTTTTTTTTTTTTTTTTTCTCCGAAGAGTTTTTGCGGTGCTAGTGGCTCGTATTTTTTCCACAGTAGGCAGACAGGAAGGAGGGTGAGGAGAGGGGGGAAGACATGCGGTAAAGGTCGTCGGGACTGGGAGTCGAACCCGCGACGTCCGTGTCGAGGACTAAGGCCTCCAAACGTGCGGCGTGCTAACCCCCTATCAGGGGTCGGGTCACAGGGGTAGCAGCTTCAGAAGGGAGGCCCAGACTTCCCTCTCCCCAGCCATTTGTTCCAGCTCTTTTGGGGGAATCCCAAGGCCAGCTGAGACATAGTCCCTCCAGCGTGTCCTGGGTCTTCCCCGGGGCATCCTCCCGGTGGGACGTGAGTCCAGGAGGCATCCTGACCAGATGCCAGAGCCACCTCAACTGGCTCCTCTCAATGTGAAGGAGCAGCGGCTCTACTCTGAGTCCCTCCCTAATGACTGAGCTTCTCACCCTATCTCTAAGGGAGAGCCCAGACACCCTACGGAGAAAACCCATTTCGGCCGCTTGTATCCATGATCTCGTTCTTTCGGTCGTGACCCAAAGCTCATGACCATAGATGAGGGTGGGAACGTAGATCGACCGGTAAATCGAGAGCTTCGCTTTTTGGCTCAGCTCTCTTTTCATCACGACGGACCGGTATAGCGCCCGCTTCACGCTGCGCCAGTCCGCCTGTCGATCCCCCGTTCCCTTCTTCTCTCATTCATGAACAAGATCCCGTGATACTTGAACTCCTCCATTTGGGGCAGGACACCCCCCCCCCCCCGACAGATCTCCATCATAGGCCAAATTTCTATAGTTCCTACTATATATGGTATACAATAATTTGTTCAGATTTAACCATATTTAGACATTCTCCAATTGAAGTAATCAGAAGTTGGCAGTTCTCTCGTTCCAGTGGGAGAATTCTCACAATCTGCAGCGGTAGTTCAGCTGGACCAGATGGGAGTCCAGGTTGGAGACAAATGAGAATTTTGTGAACGATTTACTTAAAAGGTAAAGCTGATTTAATTATTTTCCTCTCTGACAAGCGGATACAAAAGGAGCTTGATAGGACAATGAGTAACAAACATGTAGATTGATGGCCTTAGCAGCTTCAGCAGGAAATGCATTGATGAGACGGTTTTCACATTCTACAAATGCTGTATTTGGTGGCACTCTGGGGAAAATAAAAGCTTTGTTTGCAGCTGAAAATACTTTGTGTGTGCCATTAAAAACTGAATTGGTTGTTGTTTTTCCCATGAGCTGCAGTTCTTGGCTTCAATAAAGCATTATTATGTATGTACAATGTAATTAAAAGAGTAACTCACCGTCCAAACAAAAAAACTGCTCTTAAAAAAACAACAACCATGGAATGGCTCAGCCTATCATTGATGGTCAATAAATTCATGCAGTCACCAAACTTTGTCCAATACAATTTCTTCTGAAAATTTCTAGTTCATCTAGTTCTACCATAGTTATGATAGAACATTGGTGCCAAAGTATAGCATGAAGAGAAGCAAATAAACTACCTATAATGAACTCTATGAAGTTCTTACCCAGCTCTGTGATGAGGGCTCTTGCTTTTGAAACAAACGGTCCCACCTCACTTTGATGCATCTTTGCTCTTTCTTTCAGATCTGCACCTTTACACAGAAACAAAATCACAGCACCAAGTTTGTGTCTTAGCCTCCTGTTGCAAGACGAACCATTCAGGGCCATCTGCTGTGGTTTGTGAACATACCATTCTTAAGAACAAATAAGAACTTGGCACATAACATTTACACAAAACTTTCCATCTAAAGGTAAAACAGCAAAGTCCCCAAGAGCGTACCTGCACAGAAAATACCAGGAACCAAGCTGGATAAAATAACACTGCGCACTTTGTTATTCTTCTTAATATCCTCTACAGCCTCAAACATCTGGAAGAAAAAGTTTGACAACATAAATACAAAGACAATAAAATAAAAGCTGATATATTACAGAGGATGTGTTCTGTTGTCCAAGGCTGTAAACCTAATGTGACACAAGATGAAACAGAGTAAACTAGAATGGACTTTTCCAAAAACAGTCCATGTTCCACATTAACATGACTATTAATGTTGCATCAACAGTCATGTAATGACGTCAATCATATAACGTCATTACATGTAATGATGTAATTATTGTACATGTAACAACAGTTACATGTAATGACGTTACATGTGCAGGTCTGATTTACAGACATGCAAAGCAAAATGAACATTTCAGATAGAAAAATAATTATTACTTTATTTTCTGTTTCGTTAATGTATTCATCCATTTGATTGTTTTTTTTCTACTTTCATATTACATGTAATGATGTAATGTCACATCATTAAATTTTTTGCATAGGATACAAATGCATATTCAAATCAGTAGATGAAACGTCTGCCACATCAATTCAGGAAAATGAGTATCAAGAAATCTATTGGAATTTTACATCCAATTTGCTTCTGTTTCTCAAACCTTCTTGATTATCTTTAGTCAATGTTTTACACTCGATTTCAACAAGGCATCAAACCAACATTATCAAGGAAAGACCAAATATCGCTTTGTGAAATCCCTGACAATGGATGCCTTCAGATTTCAAAAGTAGCCTTAAAGCACAAATCCATAAAAATATTAAACATTTAGAAGTTGATGAAAATAATTTTTAAATTATTTAATGAGTCAAGTAATTCTAAAATTATTTTTTAAAAACAAAAAAGGTAAAAAAAAAAAAAAATACATACCATGTTGACAAGATTTTTGCTTATGGAGTTTTTGGCTTTCGGTCGATTTATCCCAACAACAACAATTCCTGAAAATAGAGATGCAATATATTGATATAGTTAAGGATGGACCAATATATAAATTTCATTCTGAAATTGATCTTCGATATTCATATTACTGTAATGGAAGATAACTGATAATTATCCCTTTCAACAACATAAAAAAAAAAAAACAACGCCACACGCATTGCTTTCTCTGCTTCAGTAAAACAAAAAAACAACAAAACCCCCCACAAAATCCTGTGGTGCTTCACTGTCTCTTAACCAAACAGATACCATATGACCAACCCCATGAAACAAAAACAGCAACCAGATGGAAAAACAGTGCTCGTTAATATCAGCCCAGTTTAACTAATCGAGCCAAGATGCTAGAAACAGACCAACATCGGCCATTACCAATATTATTTATGTATCATACTTCCCTAGTATTATTTTTAACATGCGAGATACTCAACAAGATGATGTTATCAGGGCTGATGGTGGAAAAAAATCCTGAGTCTGAACTTTTTTCCATGCTCAGGAGGGGAACATAAGGCAGGGTGTCATGTATGCAAAACATTTTTAACACATAACATAATAATAAGGGGCAGTTTATGGAATAGGGGGCTCCTGGACATACAGTGTCTAGCGAAAGTTTTCAGCCTCCTTGAACTTTTCAACCTTTTGTTGCTTTTCAGGCTTCAAACATAAAGATCTAAAATTTTTATTATTTTGTGAAGAATACAATCATGAGGCGGAACGAAATTTATTGGATATTTTAAACTTTTTAACAAATAAAAACTGCAAAGTGGGGTGTACAATATTATTTGCCCCCCTTGCATTAATACTTTGTAGCGCCGCCTTTTGCTGCGATTACAGCTACAAGTCACTTGGTTTTGTCTCTATCAGTTTTGCACATTCTTGCCCAAACAGTTGGAGCTCAGTGAGGTTGGAGGGAGAGCACTTGTGAACAGCAGTTTTCAGCTCTTTCCACAGATTCTTGATTGGATTCAGGTCTGGACTTTGACTTGGCCATATCTTTCTAAGTAATTGTCCAATAAAATATCTGAAAATACAATGTAAACGATGCGATTGCTACCTCCCAGAAAGTAGGCGCTGCAAACTCTGGCATTGTTAATTTCTTCACCTCCTGCAGGATCGACCCAAGGCATAAGCAAACTAAGCAGCCGCTTAGGGTCCCTAAGCGGCCCCCTGAGTGGAGCTGAATTTGTTTGTTTTACAATTTTGTAACAATTTCTATGTCATTATTACAAAAACACACAATCTCATTATCAAGTGATTTGTTTTTATAATAACATATCTTTGATAATGTTTGTAGAAATCTTTATTTTTATGGACAAAAGCAAAAAAATTAATTGCTCTTCGGGGGCCCCTGCTGGCCATGTAGGTCATGCTTCACCAATAATATGAGCTGCAATGTGCAGTCTGATGGAAAGACTACACGGCTGCTGCATTAATAAATCAATGAGCTGCTCTATGCCATAGTTGGTGATTTGTTGTTTGCTGCTGAGCAAAATCATTTATGTGGCTAAATCAAATATTTTTACATCACCTTCTAAGATATGTGAAACTTTGTTAAAATTATTTGGACGCTCAGAATCAGTCCAGTATCGGTATCAGTATCGGTACCGGTAACGGTCCACATTCTCGGGAGAAAGACTCACCTGGTATAAATTAAATTTTTAGCTATTGGAGTAACGCTTAAGAGAAATTTATTTAATCAAAGTATGTCATGAATATGTCTGTATGTATGTAAGATCAGTTTCACATGTAAGTATCGGTAACTGATTCCCCAAATTTAAGGAAATCGTCGCTGATATATTGACTGGCTGATAAATCGGCTGGCTGATAAATGTATCCTATTTTATACATGCATATAGGATAAAATGGAAACAGAGATGCAATAAGTTTGTAGTAGGTATGTGAATGATCTAATCGCCTGACTATTGATTGCAGCCAATCCACATTAGAGGACCATAGAGGGCCACAAAACCAAATTTTGTTTAGGGCCCCATGGAGGCTTGGGCCGACAATAAAGGGCGGAGATGTGAAAAACCAGCCCCATAAATAACCCGTCTGTTTCATGGCTCAACAGTCACAAAACAGAAAAGCCTGGTCTGCAGGTCTGTCCTTGCTGCTGCCTCATAAATTACATCTCCCTACTGGTCTCTTGCAACCAGCAGAGAGATGAGCAACGCAGCGGAGTGGCTCTCTTCATGCAGGGCTGGCCCAAGGTAATGGGGACTTGGGTAGAATATGATTTATAGCCTCTCTGCCTGCTAAGAACATCAGCATCACTAACAGTGTTTAAATATAGATTTAGTGAAGTCTGTGAGAGGGCCAGGTTAATTGGCCAAGCTTTCAAATCAAATTATTGGTTGTGATGTATTTGTGAAGAAACCCAGTTCAAACACAAAGATTACAAATAGCATCATATTGTAGCCACGGTAACACAACAATCAGGGTTTCCCCCAGCGTGTGATCAGCCAACAGACCGCTGGGCTTCACTTGCCTGGTGAAACATCAAATACTTATTTTCTCCACTTGACACAGGAGGTCAAAAGGGATAACTCTAGTAGAAAGTAAGGTGATGTAACTTTTTCCTAAGTTAGAAAACTTGTTTTGTAGATATCTTAGGTTTAAAAAAGTCATTTTTGTAATTAAATTACTTTCTCTTCCAGAGATAAAACACAAAATCTTTTGAAATACCTTAATATTTAATGATGTGTGCTTATTTTTCCTCATGACTATATATATGTATATATATATATATATATATATATATATATATATATATATATATATGCAAGATATATATAGATATATATCTATATATAGAGATATCTATATATAGAGATATATATATCTATATATATATATATCTATATATAGAGATATATATATATAGTCATGAGGAAAAATAAAAGGCAGTAGTTTATATTTTGTGACTATATATATATATATATATATATATATATATATATATATATATAGGGTAAGGGTTATATATATATATATAGTCACAAAATATAAACTGCTGCCTTTACAATAGGGTCATCCTGTCACCAGGAGGTGTTGCTCCGGCGGAGACTGATGAAATCTGTTTTTAGTCTTCAGGATTCAGTCACCAGCCAGTTTTTCATTCGAGAAGGAAGGATCTATAGGATGTACTTCACATTTTCGGTGTGTCAAAACTGAATAATGTGAGACATTCAATACTATTACCACAAAGCAGCAGCAGCACCGGGGGAAAACCTACCCGCGTCTTCCCCATCCAGATATCGGACCTTCAGGTCATCCCTGGAGTCAGAACTGTATTGCCGTGTTGCAGCTATGGTGCGACTGAAACAGCAATATCTCTGCTGTCGCCAGCAAAGGTATGAGGCTGTCACCCTGCTCGCTCTGTCTCGATCCACGTACACTCTGGAGGTTAACCACAGGGACAAACGTCCCACTGCAGCAGCCATGACCGTCAACTACAGAGGTCTTCTTCTTCTCCTCCTTCTTCTTCGTCTTGATTTTTATTGGCGGTTGGCAGAAAAAAGAAGAAGTTAAGTAGCACTACTGTCACCTACTGGTATGGAGTGTGGTTCATGAGGTAAAGAGAGTAGAGTTTCCAATCATTTTCCATTCCCACATATTCCAACTTCTGGTTATGCAAGATAAAATTAGACTTTGTCTTTCCTAACAATATATATTTGGATCATTCGAAAATGTTGTCATCCAGTTCAAGTTCATCTCGTTTTCCATCTCTCTGCAGAAGTGGCACAAGTCTTCAAAGTCATCTGATAACTAGATGTAAAAGTATAAAAACATATGTATATACCTTCATATATATAAAAATAAATAAATACACACACACACACACGTAAATTGGTAAGGTGACTTAAAGGATTATTTAGTTTTATTTGAAGGGAGGTTCTGTGAAGTTATGAGTAATAATTCCTTTACTTGGGGTGCAAACACCAAAAAAAGGTTAGAAAACAGGGTTTATTTTGTTAATAACTGAGCTTTAAACAATCAGGTCTAATTTGTTTAACCAAGTATCCTAAATTTGGAACAAGAACTGATATAAGTTGATTTAAAAACGGATTGAAATAGCCCTTTAAAAAAAGCCATGATGATGTAAAGAATCATTAAGGAAAGAAACATGTTTACCAAAGCTGCATTCCTCTTTTACACGTCACCTTAACATGCGTCTTGATAACTTTCTCTCTCTCTTTTTTTTAAGTACCTTTATATATGTGCATTTTGTTGCACCACTTTATTTTGAGTAAATTGATCAAATATATGCTCTTAAAGTAAAGAGATGATACAGAAGTCTGAATTGCGTTTTATTCTTTGTTCCTTTTATATACATCAGAGAGTTGTCAAATCACAGAAGCTCACAGAAGATTTAAGGATTCAATTAATCCTTGGAGTGGAGTTGGAGTTCTATGATAACTATGTAATCATAGAACAAATAACATTTAGTCTCACAATAGATCATTACGTCTGAAGTAAGTTTGTTTACCCAATCTCTGTGTTTCTATGTGAAGTCATGTGGAGTGAGAAAGAGCTGTATCAGCCAACCACTCAGTGCAACATGCTGCTCTTCTCTGCTCTAGTTCAGCCAATAACATTTTGGATTTGCACCGGTTGAGCAACAGGAATGTCAGGCTCTTGTTTATGTCAAATAAACAAGAACAATACATGGCAAATAATTTAACTCTAAGTGTAGTATTGAATAAACCCCTCAAACCAGAACAGATATCGTCTCTTAGCATACTTTAATGAACTGTGCTTTCCAAAGAAAAATCACCAGTCTGGGAAAAATTTAACATTTTGTTTTTAAAAATTTACTCAATATCAATGTTAACAATGCCACAAGTACTACTTAAAATCCAAAGTACAACAAGATCATACGAACATTCCTTTTATTCATTGTGATCTGAATATCGGCATCTCTTTATGATAAAGTCTATGCGTTGATGCTTTTGGCTAACTTTGTTTCAGAATCTTTCTCTGTTGTGGTTAATTTTGTCAAAGAAGTCAGTTTTGTTGACACGGTGACAACACTTAGGGATAAATATCCTCAGTATATGACTGTGCATAGAAATTTACAATGGTTTTGAACTAGTATTAAGCTTAAGACTTGTTTATTCTGGCAGCCACTGTGTAGAAACACTGCTATCAGACCCACGGCTACAGCCTTGCATGTTGGACACCTGTACCGACAAAGGACAGTGGGAAGGCTGCATGTATGCTGAGGAGTTCTGGGTGGTCTGGAAACACACTCCTTCTAAAACGCTGGCAGAAGAAGTCTTTCCAGAGGACTCATATTCAGGGTCAGTTGGCTCCATTTTAATTTGGATGGTTCTTGATTTGATTCGTAGTTTATGTGGTAAAGCTGAAGAACTGACATCTGGCACTTTGTGAGTAGAAACAATAACGCTTTTTTGGTCAACTACTGAAGGCACCAACCCCTTAGGGACTTGCTGCTCATCCTCACCATCTGATGCTTTGCATAAAGAATTTTCATCTGAGGTCCTGGGCGAGTTACTGGATGACCTGGCAGTCTGCATGAATGATGCTGCTTGTGAGTAAACATCAGACAAATGGCTAACCTTACAATTTTTGTAGAGTTTATATGGTGTACTAGTTTCCTGCCAGGTGGAATTTTCTTCTGGTTCTTGTTTAAAATCTGTGGTCCTATAGTCAGTAAAGCTTGCTTGACTTGCACCCCATGTTTCAGACATGAGAGGTAAGTGTTTGATAGCTGATGCACAGCTTTTGCTTAGCTCTACATGTACAAGATCTCTTTTGAATAAACTCTGGATAGCAGTGGGAGATATCAACTCTTTGTGGGGGTTTACCGTGAGGGGACTAGATAAATTCTGAACTTCTTGGGTATATGCTGATGCGCTAACTAAGCCAAACTTCATTTTTAATGACAGCAGTTCTGCCTTGAGGGAGGCATTTTCCTCTCCAAGTGCCATCAGCTTGTTTTCAAGGACCATGTCATTAATGCGTCTCTTCTCTCTTGAGCGCTTGGCAGCTTCATTGTTTTTGCGTCGTCTCTCCCAGTAAATGGTGTCTTTCTTTTCCTCTGGGATGAATTCACGTTTTTTGCGGCACATAGATTTAGTCTTGAAAGGAAATGATGAAATTTTGTGAGGTACAAGATTTTTGTTAGCTCTGTGTAAAGCCACAGCAAGCACCAAGGCATCATCTCCACTGTATGACTCACTGGAGTCAGTGTCTTGCCTGACTGATTGCATATTCTTAATGTCAGAAACAGTCAGTAAATTCAAAGGCATTAACTGTGAGCCATAATGATGTTCTGGAACAGCAGTAACCTCTACACTGAATCAGTCCACTTGAATAGAAGAAATCTGTGAACAGACAATTAAAAAAAAAGATTATTTACCAATATGAAGAAAAAAAGCTCAAAAACTGTCAGGTTTTGTAAAGTTTATATATTTGTGTGGTGGAAGGAGTGTCTTCATATGTTAGGAATAAGGGTAAATAACTTAAAAAGGTGAATTTATGTCTCCAGGAAATTTGTGCCATTTTACAACACAATCAAGTGAAATTGAGTTCTGTGTGTTTAATAAGTTCCTACCTATTCCCCCTTCAGAACATCATCACAACAATGCTTCTGCATGATGCTGTTTGCAACTGTTCATAGAAGCGCTGCAGCACACCTTGCAGTTCCACCAGGTGTTTGCTAATTGCTGCTGCCACTAATCTGGGGCAGAAGCTAAGCTGGGAACTGAAGGAGGAGCTTTAGGGAAGTAGGCAATATTTTGTTTATTTATATTGTTTTGTCTATAAATAAAACAATAAAACAAAGTGTTTATAGACACCCTGGAATAGTTGCCACAGAAGATTTAAGGATTTTTCAAAGCAACACTCCAGGTATGCTTTACATGAAAAAATATGGAGCCCCTTAGGGGACATGGAGGATTTTTTCTTTTACATTGTAAAAGTATTGCGTTCCCTCGCAATAAGTTTTGTGTTTCCTCGCAATATGCTTATTTATGAGGAAGTTTTTCTGCCATAATCCAAGAGCCCGCATTTTCAGACTGAATTCTGGCTTTCATGTCTTTTGTTCTTAAAACCTTTAATACTTTTGCTTACATTTTTATTTTAAAAGCAGGACTTCATGTCTTTCTTCTCAAAACTTGTAATGATTGTACTCAAAACTTCTCCTCCTGCTCACACTTTGTCTCTGCTTGGACTCTGCTCACTTTTGAAAATGCCTTTTGTCACAGTCACTTGGCAACCTCTCAGCCAATAGAATGAAAGTGTTGTAGTGGATGCATTTGTTTCCTTCTAGCGGGTGTGTCTGTGTGGCTACTATCAATTGTAGCAGCCTGCGCCACCCACTGATTATGGGTGGCGCACCATGATGGACTATCATGAGGATTAAGCTGTTAACATGATGGCTCGGGTCAGACAACAACTTCAAAATTGTAAGCTATGCTCCAACCATTAGCATCCATGTTACACTGAGCATTTCTTCTTTTTAGGGCGGTTGGCAGAACACTGAGAATGCTGACGTTATTATGCAACTCTACTGCCCACGCGGGACACTTTTAGCCCATAGAGACTGCAGAACACATACAGGTTGCATTTATTTGGAAGTGGGAACGGCCAGGCCAAGAAAATCCAATTTGACAAAAAACCGGAATTGGATCATTTCAAGCTGCAGTGTGAACGCAGATAAGTGTGAGCAAGAAGAGAAGTTTTGAGTACAAGCTTTACAAGTTTTGAGAAGAAAGGCATGAAGTCGTGCTTTCAAATTGAAAATGTAAGCAAAAGTATTAAAAGTTTTGAGAACCAAAGACATAAAATCCTGCTTTCAGACTGAAAATGTGTGCTCTTGGATTATGGCAGGAAGATTCCCCCATACTTGTTGCAATATTTGCTGGTCCATTTTGTAAATTGACTCACAAATGTCAATTTAAAATTTCAAATGTATATACATTTAAAGAGCCTCAGTGAAAATGTATTTATTATTAACTCTTTGGTGCAAAAAACGGATTGAAAATCGATTTATTTACTGCATGTTCTTCTGCTTGTGTAAGGCTGAGATGGAACTGCATAGGAAAGCAGTTCTTTAAACCATTCAGACTACCAATACAAAACAGACAATCAAAACTGTCAGATGACTCATTATCCTGTGATAATAACTCAGAAATAGTCCAAATAGTTTGGATATATTTTTTATTTCTTTCCTTTTTATGGAAAGGTTCTGTTTATTTCTTAGGTTTGTGGTGCCTTTCTATACTAAAGAAAAATATGTAAAACTTCAGATATTTCACAAGATATTAACGTACATGGAAAAACTTTGCAAAAACCTTATATTATAGCAGAAAGTACGATGGCCACCCTAAGAAAGGCTTATAGCATTAAATTATGCCGCATGAACTGATCAGTACATTATTGTGAGAGAACGCAAAACCTATTATGAAGTAATGCAATACTTTTGCAAAAGAAAAAAATCCTTCATGTCCCTTTGGGGACTTCGTAATAATGCAACTTTGTAAAATCAAACAAGTCGATTTTACATAGTCCTTTCCCACTGCCCTTTGCCTACTCAATTGTGTCTATCCAAAGAGCCCTGCAAATTTTAAACAGAGTTTGTTATTACAATAAACAGATGACTGATTTCATGTTGGTGTTACCTAGAAATCAGTATTATTTGTACACTGAGAAATGTGTTGTTTTTATAATCATCTGTTTAAATTAGGCATCCATAGGGGTCATTTTATGATGTCCCCACCAATATTTCCAACACTTTTTTTCCTTTATGTGTCTTCTTCTATTTGCAGATAGTAACTCGGCAGCAGCTGCTCACTCTGTTCAAAGCATTAACAGCCAGTGCATGACTGCTTTAAACATACCATAAATGACAAGTTCTCTCAGTGATTAGTGGATTTGAACATCACCTGACTTACATGCGTCATGTAATTACATTTCTTTGCATTGAGTCAAGAATATCGGTTCTCGAGAAAATGACACTATCAAGCAAAGAATCTGAAAAGGGGACGCAATGTTTTGCTATTTGTCTGCGACAGCAAGATACCAAGGTTCATGGGAATAACATTTCACAGGTCAGTAAAAAGTTGTAATTAAAAAAAATAATTAATAATGTAGGTAGTAGGTTAGTTATGCTACAGCTTGACTTTGACAACCTTAATATGTACCTGTGCTGCACAGTTTGGTGTGTTTCGGTTCAGTTAACACAAAATAAGGCGACCCACATACATTTTCTGACAGATAATTAATAGCACAAGTTTTTAAATTAGTTAATCAACCACCGCTAACATCAGGTGATCACTTCTTAATGATCGCAAAGTTAACATTAAGCCTGAAAAATCAAAAAACTGTAAGAGTCTGAATGTTTTGTTTTGGTGTTTTTACATATTTTTTTGTTTGGGAAATGCTTTTGTGTTTTTAATGTTGATTCCTGATACACTTGAATGCAACTTCTGCTCTGTGGAGCTGTCTATTATTGGTTTCTATAGTAACAAGTGATGTTGGCTGCCTGAGAAAAAAAGAATACAACCAAAAGTTTTTCTATGTTTTTTTCAACACTGAACTAATTATATCATTTGTTCATAGAACCTGGCTGTATTCATAACAATGAAATATTTCATAAAGCATAGGAACCAAAGTTTGTTCATTTTTAAACCATGGTTCCTAGAGCAGCAATTAGGTAAAATTAAATTATTAGCTAATATAAAAGAGAAATTTGCTTAGTCATCTCTTGCATCTTGACAGAACTGACTGACACCAAACTATTTATAAATTTATATGCAGAGAGAATACATATTTTACATATTCAACAGCACTTTTCTCAGATTCCTCATTATTCTGGTTTTTGAATTCTATAATAACATTTTGATTGCTATGGAATCTAATCTTGATGTTTTTTAGCACTTGACAAAATCAGATAATAAAGGCAACAATATTATTGTGATAATTCTTCACAAAAAATATTACTGAGTTGTGTAACTGTTTCCAACTGTAGGCAAGCATTGAGCAAATATGCACTCATTCCATAAATTACAATATGAAGGAAATGTTCCTTTCTTATGTTCCAACAACAAGTGAAAAATATTAGACGACTGATGTTTTGCATCTTTATATCGTTTAGTATGTCTAAAACCTGCTAAAAGGTTGTTATTTTCAAAAAGTATGATTAATCATACAAGCCTCATCATGATATCTAATTTATTAAATATGACTGTATGGCATTCACATTTAAGTTTCAGCCTTATTACAACTTAATTTGAATGACTGTGCCAGAGTCAGTATATCTTTATGTTAAAAAAACAGACGCCACTAAAATCACTGTGTGGTCTTTGCATTACAATATTTTTGTTTGATCATTTTAATCCAAAGAAAGGACAGAAACTGGTCATTGGGAAATAAAAACCAGAAGAACATTAAAATGCAACTTGCTCAAAAAACCTGTTTTAACCATACAACTGGTGATTTGTTAAAGGTGAATTTAGAATAAAAAATTGAGGGCTGACAGATCAGAGTCATCCTTAAAATTAATTTGAAAAAAAAAAACACAAAAAAAACAACAACCACATTATCAGTTACCTGAATATGTTCCACTATACTTTGGTATTCACATTAAACAGTTAGTTTCAAAAGTCTGTTAAATTCACATTAAACAGTTGCAAAAGCTTATTAAATTTTACAAGGTCTGTAACACTGGTGAATTTCAGATCAGTTTAGAGAATTTTGGACAAAATAGACAAGGCAATAGGCAAGTACAGTAAAGCTACTACTGTACATTTCATCTGTAACTTCTCTAAAATTATGTGATGTTACTAAGATGCCCAGTTAGAATCAGTACACGTTCTCCAGCTTGTGTGAAACTCGCCTCATGCCAGAAAAGTTATATTTCACGTTTTGTCACCCACTAAAACATTTGAGGACATACTTACATCTGCGCAGCTCAGTCTAAGTGGCCACAGTCGCCCTTTATGATTCCTAAAGGATACTAACACTCAACTTAGGCTCATTGTCTTAATATGGCAATAACGTAGCAATATTAGTTTAATATACCAGAGTTTCAACTAGAGTATCAGATGAGGGTTTCCTACTCTCATCTTCCAGCAATTTTAGCTATAGGCCGTCAGCTGACCTTATTGCTCCAGATTCCTTCATTGTCGCCTGTATTACAGAATAACCCAGCCCTTGCTTCAGCCTCCTGTTAGCGATTTCTCCGGTGGTCATGCGGTTTTTATTCAGTGTCTATAACTATAAAAACCTGTCTTAGTTGCCGGCGTGTTGATTTAATGACCCGAAATGAGTCACGTGCAGCAGAAAGACTAAACTAAGATTTCACTCGGTTGTATGAAATCATAACCTCTTTATCATGTCGCGCCTTATTCACATACGCCCTTAAACGTAACAGCACAAAAAAATCACTCATCCCAACAGAATAACCAGGACTTGTAAACATCTGACTCATCATGCTTTTATATGGTTATTCTTTTTACCTCTGCCACACGAAATTCTATAACAACAGCGTACCTACATTTGTGACAATTAACATCAAGCCTACGACCCTGCATAAGACCTGGACAAACACGAATCCACAGCAATGTAATGGATTTTTTGAAAAGTCACGAAATGAGTCAATTCCCGACATTCTAGACTTAAGGAGGCGTTTCTTCAGCTCTCCTGTTTAGTTTACCAAGGGGCAAGTATGAGCTGTTGGAACTCTTTCAAGTTCGCAAATATCATCAGACAGCGTTTTCAGACTTAAATCAACATCGAACAGTAAGATGTCTACCTTTTCCACCTCGATGAGTTTGGTCTTAGTTCATATCACATAGTTCAAGATATGTGCGAACCTTTCCATTGGCTTAGGATCTTGATGAAATTCCTACAAGTGACTGTCTTCCTTGGTACTTTGGTTATATTCTTAATGTGGCTAGTGACTCAGATCTGTGTTAGTAGGTCAGTTAGGAAGCGTATTTCCAGCTTAAGCTGAATGACAGCTAAATCAGCCAACCAGA
Organism: Xiphophorus maculatus; assembly: GCF_002775205.1. Taxonomy (NCBI): domain Eukaryota; kingdom Metazoa; phylum Chordata; class Actinopteri; order Cyprinodontiformes; family Poeciliidae; genus Xiphophorus; species Xiphophorus maculatus. The sequence continues at coordinate 243,442 of NC_036450.1, forward strand.
ACTGTTTCCCTCCGCTATTTCCCAGCCCCTTCGGCACTCACACAGGAAGTTGTTTCTCTTCTGCTTGCTTTACTGCTAGTTTTACATTTACAAATAACAAGCACGGGAAAGACACAAACAATGAAGATATAATACAAAACAATTGATAAAGTATATCAGGGGTGGCGAACCTGGGGCTCTTTGACGGATCCTGTGCGGCTCTTTGATAGTGAAATTTCCCACACTCCTTGAATTCAACACTGGCAAAAGTGTTGCCTTTAATTAAAATGTTTTTTTTAATTAAACATTTTTGAACAATTGTACAGCATCACGTGGCATGTGTATACAAGAAGATATCACATTTTACAGGTTTAAGGCACACATAAAAATATGAGATGAAAGAAAAAAATGTGACATTAAACAGAGAAAAAAGAAAAACAAGCAGTAGGCCTACAGTATAGGGGCACTATTTCTCATCAAATTAATTCAGCTCATTACAGGCATCAAATAGTTGTTTTCTATGCTTCCTTTTCATCAGTTTTAAGGCTCTTGAGGGGTTGTCCATCAGAAGGCTTTCAAAGGTTGAAAAGTCTGGTTTTCTATTTCCCCAATGGATGAAGCATTTGGCAAGGATCAGCAGGTTGTTTAGTATGAGGTCACTTCTTTTGTCTCTGAGGGTGGTTCCAAATATTACATCTTCTCTTTTTAAGGGAAGAGATAGGAAAAGTTTTTTGTTGAGATCCAGTTTCCCCAAAATGTTCCAGTGTGCACAGAAAAAGAGATGATCTGTTGCAAAAGGCACAGCTGTTAGTGTCAACGTTGAATCTTTGTCGTAATAGTTTCGTGGATGGATAAACGTTATTGAGAATTTTAAAATTTACTTCTTTAGCTTTCAAGGCTATTTAAGGTAAGCAGTTCTCCACTTATTAACCTCTGAATGAGAAAACAAATTTAAAAAATGGAGTTTCTATTTGTTCCTACAGGAAATATAAAATTAGTTAGATGCTGACACATCCGTTTGTTGGAATTTTGTCCATTTTTTCTACAATGTTTCACTGTTGGCATATGTATTATTTGATAACCATAATACATGTCCAATGCATTGTTGAACACTCAGGCAGAATGTTAAAAAGCATTCAATGCCCAGCATTATACCAGAGAACCATAATAATTTTCTCTAAATTATTTTGCTATTTCACATTACTTAAGTGAGAACAGCTACATTGCTGTTGTTGCATTTTCAATATTTACTCACAAAAATAATTTTCAACCAAATATATTCTGTAGAAGATGTAGCACACATTTCTCAATGCTGATGTTATAAATTATGAACAATATATTACAAATCAGGCTATCATGTGAAACACAAAGCTTTCTCATACTCAGGATTACAAACAGCTGACTCAAGTGCAAATATTGTATATATTTTTAGCAGTGTTGTATAAAGTACTGAAATCTCAGAGTCAAGTAAAAGTATAAGTACCTCTCCAAAATATGACTTTGGTAAAAGTCAAAGTCACTGACTGAAATGTTACTTGAGTTAAAGTCTTAAAGTATCTGAAACTTCCTGTACTTAAGTATGGAAATTACTGTAAAAATGGATGTACTCAAGTAATGTAATGAAAAGTACAAGTAAAAAGTAAAACAAAGCAAATGCAGTTTGAATGACATTTTTTATATTTTGGTAAACTTGTCAAATACACTTAAAATAATGTACCCAACCAAGTGCAGGCAAAATTAAACCTGCTAATAGATATACCTGCAGGCATCATTTAGTTAAGAAAATTAGGTGCTTTACCTATAGCACAAGGTTAACTTAACCTGCTTTACAACTGAACCAGCTTCTTAGTATACCCTCCAGGACAGAAAATACAAAGTTTTTGTAAGCCTCAAGTTTTCCCTTCAAGTAAGGTCAGTGCTGAAAATGAGAAAAATAAATAGTACAGAAAATGCGGCCAACATGAAGAAAAAGATCTGTTACGATTACTCTACTTCGCAAATCAGTGAATCAGTCAATGCTACAGTCAGTAGGTGGTGCACACAACTGGTCATTATGCAAAAGAAAAAAAGAATTGGGAGGGAAATGCAGCTTATTGGCATCTGTAAACCTGGTTTTGAACTTGCATGCCTTTCCTATATTCGTTAAATTGAGTCTAAATTGCTATCGCTATGGCTTCTGTCCCCCCTTGAACAGAGGAGTCTAGGTAGTGCTAAGGAAAATGATTATTTAATGCTAAAATACACTTAATCTTACGACATGTGTAAAGGGATAGCCAACACTTTATTTGGAACAGTTTTCTGTGGAGCATGGGGGAGCTCACAATAGCAGACATTCAAACAAAGCAGGGCCCTTTTCCTCCCCCGCGGACACAGAGCAATAAAATTTACAGTCCGAAAGGGGTCAGAGACTTCTTGGCACCAGGGATCTTCCGTATCAGGCAGAGATGACCACGGGGTAGTCCGCCCTCTGCTTAGATAAAAAACAGGCACCTTTGCTATAAATCAGGAAGTCCCAACTTTCTTTGGGGGCCTGAGGGAGTTCTAATTGGTCGAAGAGCAGAACGCCTTCTTTGCATATATTAAATAGGGAAACACCCTTTTGGTTTATAGTTTCAGGTCATCACCGGAGAGAGAGAGTTTTTTCATCTTTTCTTCCACGTGGGCGCCTTTGTCTGTCTTATGTGTTGTCTGTTTCATGTTGTCTGTATAAAATGTATATCTCTGTACCTCTGCAGCTCTGTTAACGGATTCATGCGGTGCTTTGTATGAATTAAACTATGTGATCTGTGACGTCATTGTGCCTGCCGTTTCCTTGCCAGCTGTGACGAGATCCGCTCGCGACCCGGCTAACAGGAGGAAGGAGAGCCATGCTTTTTCCAAAAGTTTAAGCTAACCTAATAACTTTCCTCTTAACAGTAGCCTGCTACAGTCAACATTAGGCCTAAGCTAAATACACCACGTGTGGAACTGAAACAATGCCAAACAAAGTTCATTTATGGTCAACGTTTCACAATACAGTAGTGTCTAGTGACCAAGCTATAGTTACTGAAACAGGAGGATTATAACCATTTCATAAGACGTTACCTGGACGGGGAGTTTTTGTAAGATAGAATTTCCACATCTTCGGGCAGGAATAACATAAACTGCATGCGGTACGACGAATCTTTAACACCCACGAAAGAGTATATTGTGTTTAAATAAGGCCATGGGCTCTCATCATCAGCTGGTGGTTCCCCTGGAGCCGTGTCCGACGTAGTTGCAGTCGTTGTGGTCTCTGTCTCCTCCTCCATGTGACCGCTGCTGATTGCGAGACTTGCTTTGTGTTTAATGGGAGAAGCGAAACAGGTGTATCCTATTGGAGGTGATGAACAAGCCCAGGCAAGTAGGCTACCGACTTTAGCCTACTTGCTACTTGCTAATCAGTAGGTGGGGTCAAAACACTTGCGTTTCTCTCTCTCGCTTTTTTGTAACGAGTAACTAAACCACACATTGAAAATGTATCGGAGTAAAAGTACGCAATTAAGTTCGGAAATATAGTGAAGTAAAAGTGAAAGTCATCAAAAATTTTCATACTCCAGGAAAGTATGAAGTACTCCAAAATATACTTAAGTAAAGTAGTGAAGTATTTTTACTTCGTTACTATACAACACTGATTTTTAGATCATCATACGCTGTCAGATTATCATACACTGTCAGATCATCATACCCTGTCAGATCATCATACGCTGTCAGATCGTTATACCCTGTCAGATCATCATACGCTGTCAGATCATCATACACTTAGCACAAACTGATGGCTGTATCTGTCAGACAAGTATATGCTGTCATTACCACATGCTTTTATTTAATCAGTAACATAACCTCATGATGTTGACGTTAGATCGTCATACACTTTGTTATTAACAGTGGTATGACATCCCGACTTAGCAGTTAACCATTCAGACCATCATCAAGAAACAGGGAGGTGAGTTTTAGACGAGGGGTATTTTGTAGTTGACTGCAGCTTTACACTCTGCTCTAAATACATTTTGAAATTGCAACAATGCATGTATATACAGTACATGTAGTTATTTAGAATAACTGGCCTTAACTTTGTTGTGTCTTGTCACATATGCTGAACTGACAGCTCCTCTAAATGTTGCAGACCTCTTAATGCACATGCGTACTCACTGCATGTCTTCTATCAAGACTGCATATGATGATCTGACAGAGCACCTTTGTTCTATCATTGCTACCTCGTAAGATTTTCTTACTGTAGCACAGCTAGGTAGCTATGTCTACTTGTCAGTGTTACCTGTCTAAAACTGCTACAGTCATGTTTACAAACCAAAAACTATAACGGGTTGTGTTAATATTAAAAATCATGATTGGATAGCATTCATTGAGTGACAGGACTGAAATGGAAGCTTAGGAGTTATGCTTAGCATAGCATTGGAACAATTTATATTCACAACGAAACCACAAGAATTTTACTTCCTTCATCAGAATATCCTACCTGTTTAAAATGAAAAGCTATCGCAGATGTATGCACTAATCCTTGTATCAGAATATACTACCATTAAAAAATACAGCAGTTGATGCTGACATTAGTAATTGTGCTAAAATCCTTAGTCGGCATGTTGTATACAGGATAGCACATTCTGTTGCATCAAATCCCTTCATCTACCTTTAGAAAATATAGTGGTAGCATTTGTTGATGCACTTAATCTTTTCATCACAATACCAAACTTTAACAAAATACTTAGGTAGCACATTTTGTTGCTCCATTCCCTTTATTTGAATTTCCTACGTTTCATGAAATACAGAGCTATATATTAATTAACTAAATTCCTTCATCAGAATATCCTACCTTTTAAAAAATATTTAAAAGACAGAGGTGTTTGTAAAAAGTGTTTGCAAGAGTATATGTATAATGAATCAAATAGTGTATGACAGGGGAAACAAGTTTTATTTAAATTAAATTTAACACAGACCTCTACAAATATAGATCCACACAAACTGTTTTTTGCACATTAATAAGTTGCATGGTAGTCTTTATCAAATGCAGTGCTGTCAAAATGTGTCCAGCAGACTGCATAGGTCACTGTGCACCTTGAAAAGATAGGATATGCTTAATAAACACTAATATTACACCATAGACATACACAGCATCTATTCCACATAATACTGCTACCAACATGCTCTATTTTAGTATGGTTTAATAAAAAAGGTGTTATTAAACTAAAATATTTTAAAGCATAGGGACAAAATAGCCCACTAAAGAAACATATTTTTGTCCTGATTCACGTGGTTGGTGCCAAGCAATTCTTGTTTATAATATACAGTATAGTAACAACTAAACTAATTACAAAACAGGCAGGTTGTAATAATACAAGCTGCCTGTCATGTAAACTAAAACCATGAAGTAATACAGAAGCTTAATGAAAGCCAGGTATAAAATAAATTAAATAAAGCTTATCATAATCTTTAACGAAATAAAACAGACGAAACAAAACTTCCACAGGTAGGATGTATGGATAAGAAATCTGCTGCCTAAGGAGTATGTAACTTAGCATCGACATGCACATGACCACAAGCTAGGACGGATTGATGGGTAGCAAAGGTAGAACACCTGTTCTGAGCATCAAGCTACAGAGTAATATTAGATTTGTGCCATCACCAGTGATACTGTAACCATATTAAAAATAAAGCAAATCAAGCAGAGATATCCATTTGTCTAGCAGATAAAGATGTGGCTAATCCTGGTTCGGTTTGGAATCCTTTAAGACCTTTAAAATTTGCCACAGTTTCAACAGGTTGGCCATCCAGAGAAACTGGAGCCACTTTGAGGTCTTATTTAGGTCATTTAATTAGCTCCACCGCCTTACAAAAATGAAAAATTAATAAATAATAATGACGTTGTTGTATTCTCATTTAGTAATGTAATTATTAATTGTGTTACCACCCCCACGCCACTAGAGGCAGTAAAAGACCCGAAAAGATGCAACTGAAGAGCAGATTTAGAAGTACACCGAAAGCTACAGAATTTGTTAAAAACTGTGAGCTGCGCTGAAGGAAATAAAAGATAGAAGTTCAAATCCATACTGAGAGTGAAACTCCTTCCCAAAGGTGAAGATATATCACAAATTTCAAAAGAAAATAAAAACCGGAGACCCCAGTTAATATAGCAAATAGTGCCCCCTTCACTTCCGGATAGCAGTGGTTCCATTTCCAAATAAGGTGTGAGACTGACAGTGGTCCGTCCGGCCCCTTTCTGTTTGCTGCAGCGAGGTCCTTCTGAATAGACAAAAAAAAAAGTATGAAAGTAATTTAATTAAAGAATTACATGTTTGTTGTAGTACAAATGATTTAACACCTCAAGATAAAATTTAACCTTCTGAGTTACAATCTAAATTGGATCACTGTACCTGGACAGAGCACAAAGAGATTACATTAGATCCAGGGGCGCCGCCAGAAATCTTGGGCCCCATGACAAAAAATTAGATTGGGCCCCCCCTCGCACCTGCTGTTACAATTTTTTGAGTCTATCTGACCCATCAAAAGCGTCACAATGCTTTCTTTGGTCCAATACTGATACTAGCACAATATTTACTGCTCATGAATTTTACATGCAACAGTCCACATACAGTTTGCAAGTAGGTTGCTTAAATTTTCTATTAGTTTTAGATTAATGAAATGTCTCTCCCCACCAGCAACAGTCATAGGCAACATGCAAAATATATATGAAGCAATCCAGACTTCTCAAAAATGCTATGTTGTTGCATTTTATTCAAGCTGCAGTTTATAACTTTAATAAAAATATGTTTTCTCCATATCTGTTAAAGCTGTCACCATGTCGTGATAGTTTGTTATGAGACAGATAATCTGTGAAAACAATCAATCTCCTCCACCTGCTCCCTGAACTGCTATTACTGGCTAAAGTAATGCAACGTTCCGACCAAAACAACCAATCAGAACCAGTAGGAGGTTCTTAGCACTGTCAATCAAGCTCATTCACTCACTGCTAAATGTGCTAATGGTGGAAAAACAACTTATCATTAGAGGAAAAATGTTTATCTGCTGTCATTGGTAGCTATGCTAACTAGACTGAGCATTCACAACAGGCTGCGCTAGCTACAGCATAGGGATGAGCAGCCACATGAGATTGTGATTGACAGCACTAAAACTCTCCTGCCACTGATTGGTTGTTTCTAGATAGTACTGGGAGAAGGCAGAGGAAATAGATTTTTCACAGATTATTTCTCATGCTTGTTAGGATGGCCCTTAGCGGGAGGCTGAAATAGGAGTCTGGAGGCAGGGGTAGTGCAACCAACCAGGTGTTTTAATCTCCAACATTTAACAAAGATGACATTCCTGCTTACATGGTCATGAGGTGTCGCAGCACCCGCACCTATTACTCCTATCATGTGGCCAACATGCAGGCTTTGTAATCCTGGGCGGCACCAATTAACCCACTTCTCAAAAGACAGGGTAGAACAAACCACATATACACCAAACAACCAATCTTCAACACATAAATAACAAACATTCTTCATGGTTACATACTCATTTGTTATCTAAAACTACCCTCATATAAATATTAATTTATTCATCACTTCTAAAATGCCTCAGGCTTTGTTCCCCCTCTTCCATCTGCACTTGGTCTCTTCCGGAATCTTTATCAGGTGTTCAGGCCCCCGGGGACTCTTTTCGCCTGAACACCCTACAGAGGAACAGACAGAGGTAAGCCATAATCTACAAACATTTGTAATACATTTCATAATTACCATACCTACTTCATTTATATTATTCCCCCCAGGACACCCTCAATACCCACTGAGATGCCCTGCATAAAACACCCAATAAATACTTCAATCTATTTGTACCCGTCTCATTATCATTTACACATAATTAAAGTGTTATCCTGACCAGTAATGAAGACCTTCATTACAATGCTATACTGTCATAACATAATGACAGTTTTAACAAATATATATATATATATAGCCTATATATATATATATACATATATATATACTGTGTATATATATATATACATATATATATACTGTATATATATATATATATATATATATATATATATATATATATATATATATATATATATATATATATACACTGCCTGGCCAAAAAAAAGTCGCCACCAAAGAATGGTCACACTCTCTTTGTTGGACCGCCTTTAGCTTTGATTACAGCTTGCATTCGCTGTGGCATTGTTTCAATAAGCTTCTGCAGTGTCACAAGATTTATTTCCATCCAGTGTTGCATTAATCTTTCACCAAGATCTTGTATTGATGATGTGAGAGTCTGACCACTGCGCAAAGCCTTCTCCAGCACATCCCAAAGATTCTCAATGGGGTTAAGGTTTGGACTCTGTGGTGGCCAATCCATGTGTGAAAAAGATGTCTCATGCTCCCTGAACCACTCTTTCACAATGTGAGCCCGATGAATCCTGGCATTGTCATCTTGGAATATGCCCGTTCCATTTGGGAAGACAAAATCCATTGATGGAATAACCTGGTCATTCAGTATATTCAGGTAGTCAGCTGACCTCATTCTTTGGGCACACAATGTTGCTGAACCTAGACCTGACCAACTGCAGCAACCCCAGATCATAGCACTGCCCCCACAGGCTTGTACAGTAGGCACTAGGCATGATGGGTGCATCACTTCACCTGCCTCTCTTCTTACCCTGATGCGCCCATCACTCTGGAACAGGGTAAATCTGGACTCATCAGACCACATGACCCTCTTCCATTCCTCCAGAGTCCAATCTTTATGCTCCCTAGCAAACTGAATCCATTTTTTCTGGTTAGCCTTACTGATTAGAGGTTTTCTTACAGCTACACAGCTGTTCAATCCCAACCCCTTGAGTTCCCTTCGCTTTGTGCGTGTGGAAATGCTTTTGCGTTCACAATTAAACATACTCCTGAGTTCTACTGTTGTTTTTCTTCGATTTGATTTGACCAAACGTTTAAGTAATCGCCGATCACGATCATTCAAGATTTTTTTCCGACCACATTTCTTCCTGGAAGACGATGGTTCCCCACCATCCTTCCAGTTTTTAATGATGCGTTGGACAGTTCTTAACTCAATTCTAGTAGTTTCTGCAATCTCCTTAGATGTTTTCTCTGCTTGATGCATGCCAATGATTTGACCCTTCTTAAACAGACTAACGTCTTTTCCACGACCACAGGATGTGTCTTTTGCCATGGTTGTTTAAGAAATGAGGAGTTACTCATTGCATCAGCTGGGGTTAAATAACTTGTTGCCAGCTGAAAGATAATCGCCTATGCAGTACTTATCCAATAGGAGGCTTGTACCTATTTGCTTAGTTAAATCCAGGTGGCGACTTTTTTTTGGCCAGGCAGTGCATATATATATATATATATATATATATATATATATATATATATATATATATATATATATATATATACATATATATATATATATACATATATATATGTGTGTGTGTGAAAAAGGAAAGATAAGTCAAGAGATAATACATTTTACATTACATATTTTAATAAAAATCACAGATGCAGTAACCTCTCACAAAGTACATGTATCAAAAGTGAACATCAGAGTATGTGATTCCAAAGGAACAATCATGCATTTCTAGTTAATCTTAGTGGCATACAAACTCAGTCAGAACACATGTTTATGTTCCAGTAGCCAGCTGACAGGTTAAACAAAAAGCACAAGGTGTCCTTCTGGTCATTAGCTAAAATAGTACATCATCCATTTGTGATAAGGAGTGGACAGACTGAAACAATTTTGTTTTAAATGCTGTGGGCCCTCATTTTCTTATAGCCAAAAGGTCAGAAAAGTTCCATATTGATATTCATGACAATAGACAACATTTATTGCACTATATATGAATTAATCTCTTATGATGACATGGCTTTAAGACATGAAATAAAAATGACAGATCTTACTTAACAGTAAGATCTGTCACTGAGTGTGGCGACTTTAGAGTTTGAGTTGGAGCTTTCAGTGTTTCTCAGTGTTCCCCCATATCTGCTTCCCATTAAACCTGTAATGGCTTTCACAAGCCACTTTCACAAGCCATTACAGGTTTGTGAAAGCCAGTAAGGTTTTGCTGCTATTTGAGGAGAACTGAGGCTGCTTCTCTGATGCAGGACACAGCCTTCTGAATGTCGTCATCCTTCTGTTTGACGGTGACCACTACCCTGATGCTGGAGATAAACAAGACAAGGTGATGGGTAATGTTAACACCTTTCACTTCACACAATTATAAACATTTTCTGAAGAGCTGATGGTAAATTAACATGTAAAATACTTTCCCCAAACCATCTCGACTACCACAATTTTGATGTGGAAGGGTCTTCTCTTGGTAACCTCACTTCATTTTCAAGCATGATGCCAGCTATTCTATGGAAGAAGTTCATTTCAGCCATGAGCTGAACATTTCAGTCATTCTCTCCAAGCACTTTCGTCTTTACAACTGTACCCTGAGGTCTAGATCAGGGTCAGGGTCAATGGGTAGCCATGGCAATGATTTTGGAAGAACTCACATTGTTCCCAATGTGAGTTCTTCCAAAATCATGGACAAGGCTTTTGCTTTGGAGCTGGGATAGCGTTTAAAAGCATCTCCAGCACTCCTGGACATGGTCATAAGCTTTCTCCACATGCACAAAACACACCTAGACCAAAGGACTGAAATCCTATGACCATCTCAGGAGATTTACCGGGGAAAGATCTGATCCACTGTTTCATAGGTAAATGACAGTTACTGTTCAACTATAGCAAAAGTCCTTTACATCTCTCTCACCCAGTTGCTAAAAGGTCTTTTCTAGCTACAAAGTGCACCTCTGCCATGTCAATGGACTAATTTTCACAAGTTCTAAGACTGCGCCTGTAGCAGAAAGCATAGAGATCTTGGGTCTCCTCTACAAAACCTTGCACAAGGTCTATACTAAAATTGTATGTACGTGCAAAATCAAAAATGACATGCCAAAAAATGCATGAATGAACACACAGCAAAAATCAATTTCCCCTTTATATACCACAGCAGGACCTGAAAGTGGTCTTCTCTGTTCAGGTGGTAAGAGCCAGCACCTGATGGGGCAGCTACTGTCCCCTTCAGGCTACAGCAGAAAAGTGCATCAGGCCCCAATAGTTCAAATTTCCTTCTTGGTTTTCCCATTTGCAAGGTCTTCCCTAAGTGTCGATGCATAATGTACTCATTATGCATGAGTGTCACTACAGTTTATACATGCTGACAGTAATCAGTTTGATTACTTCACATTTTATGTGTTTACTTGTGGTTCACAATCACCCTGGTGATCTTCTAGGGAGAGGAAGGGGATGTTGAGAAAACTAATGAAATGTTGTGCAGACTTTGATTCAAGATTTATAGTCCTTTTTTATTCAAAAGGTCCTTATGTATAGTTATGGCTGATTAGCTGAAGTCTAAAGAGCACTACCGGTGTGAATGCTTATGATAAAGTGTATGATAAAAATTAAATGTCTGAGTAATCATGATTATCCACCTCAACATGTGTCACGAGTTTCCCTTGTCTCCAAAACCAGTATTGTCAAAGTTTGCATGAGGAACTGCACATTCTCCCATTAAGTTTATTTTTTATATAGATCACAACCATTATATAGAATATGATGTATTCAAGCTTCAGGCCCTGTTCCGTACATATGACATATTTATAAATGACCACAAATCTTATTCCAACATGTCCCCTAGGTGCGAGCCAGCTGCCTCCCTTGGCCTAGCTCCAAGTTCCAGGCAAGCTTTCATGCTTGTCTTTGAATGTTAGTCCATGACAGGGGCCAAAGTCCAAGATAACCTTTGCCTAGGTTCAGAGGAAAACAAACCCTTCTACCATATTAAGGTGACAATTCTGTTTTATTGTCATTTTGTAATAACTGTCTTATTCCTATTGCACCTAGACACAACATACAAATTAGAGCTACACTAAATACTGTAATAGTTTCCTTACCTGGGAGGGGTAAGGAATCGCTCTTCTTTTTCCAGATACTGAGCAAGAGTCAAAGCAACCTTTCGTTCCAAACACTAAAAGAGAGAACAATGAAACTCGGTGACAAACTACACTGTTTGCATGCAAACATTAATTGGTTAATTGGTTGTTTCAGTCTTAAACAATGTGGCTAAAAAGATCTACCACAAACACAGAGTTCAAAGTATAAAATGAAGCTTGCAAAGTCAAAGTGTTCAAATTTTTTACTTTTATTGGTTTTTTTGCTTATGTAAGCATCAGGGTACAGGTGGAAACTGCATTGCATTTTTAAGCAGCTGCTGGGATTAAATTATAAAAACCAAAGAGGTAACAGGCCCTCGTGTCACCTGTTTTCAATGCTAAAAGGTCATTATTTGGTCCACAGGTCCCGAAAGCACTTCACACATTCAGTCAATCACCCATTCATACCCAGATGGTGGTAAACACCTATATAGCTAGGGAAGACGGAGAAGCTAAGCTGCCATTTAACCACACCACTGGACCCTCTGAACACCACCACCAGACAAGGCAGGCGAAGTGTCTTGCCAGGGCCGTGCAGAGACCTTTGGAAGAGCAGGGGCTCAAAGTTCCGATTTCAGATTTATTCGTATCCCTAATTGGCCAATTGATGTTGCAGCAAGTATAAAAACTAAGACAAAGTAACAAAAATAATAATAAAAACAAAAACAACAAAACATACCAAGAGGACATGAAATGCAAATCAACACATAATGGAAAGAATACAGCAGTGTATTTCATTATTGACCGACAGTTGCTACAAACACTAAATCAGGTGCAAGTCCCCCTGTCTTGTCCTACATAAAAGGAGATATTGCTGTAGGAACAAAAGAGAACTTGTACCTGTTACCTTTTATACAAGGGAGTCTGAGCCTGATGCCAGAAGGTAGAAACTGGAACTCAGCATGTAAAGGATGAAAAGAATCAGCAATAATGGCTTTAGTTTTCCTAATGATTTGTTTTTTACACAGTTCTGTAAGTGAGCATTGTTTAATCCCTAAGATCTTATTGCTAGTATGTATTACTCTGCTAAGGTCATTTTTTGGTCTAATATTAAGATTTCCAAACCAACAGAGGAGGGAAAAAGGTAAACACAGATTCAATATATGATCTATAAAATAGGATCATCAGTGACTTATCAACTTGAAACTTTGCGAGCCTCCTTAGACAAAATAATTTTTGCTGGCCCTTTTTTTGTAGGTCGTCTAAATAGCAGGTAAATTTTAACTTATTATCCAAAATAGTCCCAAGATATTTGTAGTTTTCTACTGTCTCCACTGTCTGACCTTTAATTACTGTTTGATTTGTGTTATGGGGTTTCTGTCTAAAATCAATGCACATGTCCTTTGTTTTCTGTACATTTAATGAAAGAAAAGCTTTATCACATCAGTCAACAAATTCATGGACCACAGGGCCATGAACATGTTCATCATCATATAGAAGGTTAACTGTCACTGAGTCACCTGCAAATTTTAATATTAACCTATTATCATGCCGACTGCGACAGTCGTCTGTGTTCAAAATGTAAAGAAGAGGGGAAAGGACGCAGCCTTGAGGGGACCCGGATAGACAGGGAATTCTCTCTAGACAGGTATTCATTCGCTCTGACTTTCTGCGTTCTGGATGTTAAAAAAAATCAAGAATCCAACTCACCACATTAAAATCCAGATGAAAGTTACAAAGGGGCACACTGAACAAGATCTTAAAACACCCTACAACAACATAGCAACAACCCATATTAATCAAGACTAATATATAATATTATCTATATCATTGTCATCATGTGGGGGCAATGCAAAGGAAATGTAGTCTATATTTAATGTACAGGTGTAATGTTGCTGTTTCTGCTACTGACAGTGCTGGAGGTCTGTATTGATCTGAGACTGTAGCTGTTAGACCACTGGAGAAAAGGTCAATGGTTATAAAGTATGTTATTAAATAAGCAAATTTGCTGCTATTTTAATAAATAAGCCCTACTACTTCTGTTTATCCTCTACAACAGCGGGTTCCCAACCTTTTTGTCATCGCGGACCAGTCAAGGCTTGACAATTTTACTGCGGCCCGGGGAGCCGGGGATGGAGGGGGCATCATGCGGCACAACTTTAAATTTTTTGCGCCGATTTTCCCCTTATGACAAACTTGGAGCATTCTGAGTTCTAAGATTGTCGCTTGTGATAATGGTAATCGATCCTCTTGTAGTGTCACAACTGATCTGCTCCAGTTGGTAGAACATCGGACTGGTCCGATTTAAAATCGGGCATATTCAACATTGTCTTGGCCTGACTATCACAGGCTATGGGTTTTCCTAAATGGGAGCGAAAACGCCACCTTTTGAATGTGACAGGTAGCCAATCAGAAAGCGCGGAGATGTAAGCAAGGAGGGGAATCCCAAACAGCTGACATCGAGCAACTAAGAGCCAGGTTTAGTGCACAGTGCAGCAAATAGAACGGCTCCACCCACCGTCTTTTATCAGAAACCTTTTCTTTTTGTTACATCTTTTATCACTTAAAATGAGTCCACAAACTATCACTACTGTTTCTACATTGTCATCCGTGTTTTGTTTATTCTAAATTCACTTATGGTATGTTGGAGATTTTACGGGATTTTCTTCTGGAACCGGGATGTTAGTGAGTGGAATCGGTTCTTGTGTGGTGTGTCGCTCCTGCTGTGTGGCTGGACACACGAACCGATGGAACCTGTTGGACTTTTATCGGCTCCTCTGTGGTCACAGAGGTTTGGAAAATCGGCCGACATTTCTGAAATCGTGTCGTGTGAACCAGACTTAAGACTCATAAGCTCTACTCCTCTCCTCTCGTCTCGACCACTGCCCTAACACTCTCTGACTCTGGTCGTTATGGTAATGTTTACACCTTCAAAATAAAATACAGATGCGCCACAAAAACAAACATTTTATTTTCATGAAAATTGTAACTCTCAATAATGGCAAATTAATGGGAGCCATGAGCTTGTTTATCTGCAATGCATCTGGGATTGATGGAAGACAATGACACCCAAGGTTTGTTGCTTATGCACAAGGTGCTTGGTCTTGTATTTATGTAAATGTGTTAACAGAAATGGAAAAAAAAAATTTCATTTTTTGTCATTGTCATGCAAACAGTGGCGAAACAGTTTCAAGGCTTCATTCCCTCATTAGTGAACCGGTCACCGCATATCATGCAGAGTGGGCTTGGAATGTGGGAATCACCAAGTGGGTTAAATCCATTCTCCTGTCTCTTCTGTGGGCCTTTTGACCTTCACAAAGAAACTTTCCAAATACATGTGATCTGTTTCTTACTCTTTTTGCTGCTTGTGAGCTCAATGTTGGCGCAAGATGTAACCGAGAGAATCCGATAAAATGATTTTTAAAATAAAAGATCCTTCAGACTCAGATAATACATAAAACGGAAATATTTAATTATTTCTTGTGTGGCCCGGTACCAATTGGTCCACGGACTGATACCGGTCCGTGGCCCGGACCACTGCTCTACACAAACTTTCCTGCAGAATGCTTTTAAGATCAAAAAAGCTCAGGGGGGATAACTCTACATAATTTTTCAATGTTAGCTCCTCTGAGATTTAGAATTTGAAGACAGCTTTTCTAACTTCAACATCAGACCTACGTTTTTATTCACAAACATGTCTTGCCAAGGACAATGACTGAGACAGACAAAGCGGGTCTTGAACCTAAGAGTTCATCCCAAAACAAACTCTTACCTCCTGAGCCACCTTCGCCCCTTAATGTGTTTTAATTCAATATTAGTGACATTCATTTCTGTAATATTGCTACTTATTGTGTGTGTCCCAAATATGATCCAGTGCACCAAAAATGGTTATAGCTAAAACACAAGACTTACATAATCTACAATGGAGCGGAGCTGCTGCATGTCAGAGCTTCTGGAGCCAGAACTCTTTTCTAGTTGTAGATGAAGAGCTGGGGCAAATGGTTCTCCCACCAACTTCAGACCTGGAATTCTGTTAAACATTAACCAAAGAGAGCATTAATTACAGTAGTTTAACTTTAGGAACTAGGAACTAGGCAGGTTATAGTTTTCAGTCTCTGTTTTTACCATGTCTACTTCTCTGGGAGACAAGCAGAAGAATTAATTTAAGATTAATCTATTTTGCAATTTTTAATGTTACACTAAAACTACTGCATAGGAAAGTAACTGCAATAAACTTGTGTTTTACTGTCAAATGAGATGATTACATAATGAGGTTTTTATTAAGGAAATCTCATTGATAAGCCACCTATTATTGTCTGCTTTCCATTTAAAAGGATGTAATTGCCTTATAGGCATGCTCAAACATAAAATGTGGAGAACATGGTATAACCTTTGAATGTTCTATAACCAAAATTGAACATTATTCCTGCTTAATTCCTATTATAGCTATTAGCAAAAGGAGTATTTTCTTTCTAAATTTAATACTGAGTTTAGCTACTAGCACAACTACCTGTGAGAATTTTTATATAAATATCTTAAAGATATATATTCTTGACAGTGATCTATTGATGCTGGAAATATTTGGCATTCAGAACCTAGAAAGTTTTGACTTAAAGGCACTTCTTTAAAAATTGTGCCACTCAAAAACAAAACAAGAAAAAAACTGTATTACTTACCCTTGTAAAGCTTTATAAACATGTTTGCATTTTTCTCTTAGAACAATGAAAATACCTACAAAACAAGACAAAGAACAAAATCTTAAAACATAATATCTGAAAAATTATTTTAATTAACAGGAGGCACAAATGCAGAGAACTTTATTGGAGTCATTTGTCTCATGATCCTCTACACCTGGGACCAATAAATGGTGCACTGAGAGAAAATTAGCTAAATGAAATCTTCTACCTGGATCCTCCTCCATGATGTTCAGAGCCTCAATGGCAGCTGCAGCCAGCATTGGAGGCAGGGAGGCAGAAAAACAATAGCCCTGTCCTGACAGACGCTAAAAGAAAAACAAAATCAAGGTAGAAGGCTAAATGGTGGTTTGATGTCAAAATTAACATTAACAATTAAAATGTCTGGATGGAGGCTTTCTGCAGAAACTTGTAGCATTCTCTCTGTGACTGTTTTGTTAAAACAAATGAAGGGATGCAGGTAGAGAGTAGCTACATTTAAGCATGAATTGATATTTCAAGTTTAATAAATTTGAGACTTTAATGTATTCATTTGTCAAAGCAGACTGGGGTAGATCATGACAATTCTTTGCACACCAATAGATTAAAGCAAATATTATCATGAATACTTGTTTTGACTCAAATTTTAAATCACATCGTGGCCCCAAAAATCAGAATTAAATCGTGAGCTAGGACTCAATTTCTACTCTTGTTGTCCAGGTAAATATACCAATTCATCCTCCGTGACCCACAGGCACCTCAATAAACATGTATCCCACTTACTTGATGATCAATGACAAAGGAACGGCCACAACAGAATCCTCCAATGGAGGCCACAGCATTCTCCATGTTAGCGCTGATCAGATCGATGTCGTCAATCTGTGCAGAGCAAAAATGGGTCCGATTATTATTCTACTTCAGAATAAGTTTTATTTACCAAGTTTGTACATACAAACAAGGAATTTTACCTCAGATCACCTTTGCTCTCAAAGACATTTGAAATACAAATACATAAAAACAAACAAAATTTCAAAAAATATTTTTTGTCTTCTTATATGCTGGCAGACAGATCAAAAGAGGAAGAGAAGGGTGAATTAGAACATTGCATTGATTTGGGACCTGACTGTTCAATGTTCAAATAAAAGTTTTAGCACTTTGTGTCCAGGATGTGTGGGGTCTGCAAAGATTTTGGCTGCCATTTTCTTCGCCTTGGTCCTGTAATTTGGTTAAAAAAAAAAAAAAACTTGGAAATGTAGGATTATGATCAAGACAACTGACTACTACCTCCCCTAAGAAGAACACAATTTGGATTGCTGTGGATGAGAAAATGTAAGAAGCACTTTGATTTGGCGTAACTGAACAGGTAACATTGACAAAAAAAAAGATTACAAGTTTTTTTAAGCTATTTTGTTTTCTTAGATACGGATATACTCACATTCACCCCAAAGTGTTCTGTGACACCTTTGCCGTGTTCACCCAACACACCAAAAGACATACTTTCCTCCAAAAAGATCCGCACCTTGTATCTATACTTGAGCTTGACCTGGGAAATTAGACAGATAGTAGAAATCATAAAAATAAACATTCCTGGTGCCTCACATGCTTTAATTACATTCTTTATGTTTAGTTGTTAGCAATGCCACATAGATGTACAATTCAGGGTATTAGTTGGCTGGACGGACTACAGCAGTATTTGAGTTGTAATGTCAGGAAAGAACTCAATCAGAAGATTTGAGTGCAGTTTTTCTTTCCTTACTTTTTTATCTTACAAGAGCAAGGTTCACCATAAAAGTAAAATATATATTCTCGTCTTTAAAATTTTTATGTACAGTCATGGCCAAAAGTATTGAGAATGACACAAATATTATATTTTCACATGATCTGCTGCCCTCTGGTTTTCATGTGTGTATGTCAGATGTTGTCATCACATACAGAAATACAATTGCAATCATATTATGAGTAACAAAAGCTTTTAATGACAGTTAGAATGAGTTAATGCAGCAAGTCAATATTTGCAGTGTTGACCCCTCTTCTTCAGGACCTCTGCAATTCTCCCTGGCATGCTCTCAATCACTTTCTGGACCAAATCCTGACTGATAGCAGTCCATTCTTGCACAATCAATGCTTGCATTTTGTCAGAATTCCTAGGTTTTTGTTTGTCCACCCGTCTCTTGATGATTGACCACAAGTTTTCAATGGGATTAAGATCAGGGGAGTTTCCAGGCCATGGACCCAAAATCTCTATGTTTTGTTCCCTGAGCCAGTTAGATATCACCTTTGCTTTATGGCAAGGTGCTCCATCATGCTGGAAAAGGCATTGTTCATCACCAAACTGCTCTTGGACGGTTGGGAGAAGTTGCTCTCGGAGGACATTCTGGTACCATTCTTTATTCATCGCTGTGTTTTTAGGTAAGACTGTGAGAGAGCCGACTCCCTTGGCTGAGAAGCAACCCCACACATGAATGGTTTCAGGATGCTTTACAGTTGGCATGAGACAAGACTGGGTCACCTCGTCTTCTCCGAACAAGCTGTTTTCCAGATGTCCCAAACAATCGGAAAGGGGATTCATCAGAGAAAATGACTTTACCCCAGTCCTCAGCAGTCCACTCCCTGTACCTTTTGCAGAATATCAGTCTGTCCCTGATGTTTTTCCTGGAGAGAAGTGGCTTCTTTGCTGCCCTCCTTGAGACCAGGCCTTGCTCCAAGAGTCTCCGCCTCACAGTCTGTGCAGATGCACTCACACCTGCCTGCTGCCATTCCTGAGCAAGCTCTGCACTGCTGGTAGCCCGATCCCGCAGCTGAAACACTTTTAAGAGACGGTCCTGGCGCTTGCTGGTCTTTCTTGGGCGCCCTGGAGCCTTTTTGGCAACAATGGAACCTCTCTCCTTGAAGTTCTTGATGATGCGATAGATTGTTGACTGAGGTGCAATCTTTCTAGCTGCGATTTTCTTTCCTGTTAGGCCATTTTTGTGCAGTGCAATGATGACTGCACATGTTTCTTTTGAGGTAACCATGGTTCACAGAAGAGAAACAATGATGCCAAGCACCAGCCTCTTTTTAAGTGTCCAGTGGTGTCATTCTTACTTAATCATGACAGATTGATCTCCAGCCCTGTCCTCATCACCACCCACACCTGTGTTAATGGAGCAATCACTGAAACGATGTTAGCTGGTCCTTTTAAGGCAGGGCTGCAATGAAGTTGAAATGTGTTTTGGGGGATAAAGTTCATTTACTAGGCAAATATTGACTTTGCAATTAATTGCTGTTACGCTGATCACTCTTTATAACATTCTGGAGTATATGCAAATTTCCGTTATAAAAACTGAAGCAGTAGACTTTGTAAATATTAACATTTGAATAATTCTCAAAACATTTGGCCATGACTGTATATAAACAGGGCAAAAACTGGAGATTTGTCTGCACTAATCTGAGGTTTGCTTCATTAGGCACAAGCAGCGAAGCGCTGTAAAGGCGGGATTGCAGGATTTCTTCTTCTTTTTCTAATATGCGTGACTTTTTGGAGGGTTTAACATATTCAAAAATTCACCAACTTCACCCAAAATCGTCCCAACTAAAATTTTTAGGTAATAGTGGAATCGAAAGTGCGTGTGGCCAAACTGCTCTACAGCGTCCCCTAACGTGAGATAGGACAAACTGTAGGTCGCAGAGATCTGAAATTCGGTATGTAGGTAGAGCCCCCTAAATCAAGGGGAAAAACGTATCTTGGAAGTGCCTTGTAAAATGTGCAGAGATGCTGCCTTTTTGGGTCAAAAATAAAATTTTGGCCATTTTTCACTTTTACACAACTCAAACTTTAACAAGCTCCTCCTAGGGCAGGGGTGCCCATAGTGGGTCCTGGAGGGCCAGCATCCTGCGTGTTTTTAAAATCCAGGTGGTTTAACGCACCTGGATCAAATGATGGCTCGTTAGAGGCCTAAGAAGAACATTGACATGCTGAAAAGGTTGTTGGTACCAGGGAGAGAACTAAAACGTGCAGGATGCCGGCCCTCCAGGACCCACTTTAGACACCCCTGTCCTAGGGATTTCAAGCTACTGACTTCATTTTGGGCCAGGATGCAGTTAAGGGATGGGGCATTAAAGGTTATCAAAAAAAACAACAAACCAAAAAAAAACAACAGAGTTTTTGTATATGTTCAGGTGGCGTGGCCAAGCATCGAACTTAGTG
This sequence comes from Xiphophorus maculatus, assembly GCF_002775205.1. Classification (NCBI taxonomy): domain Eukaryota; kingdom Metazoa; phylum Chordata; class Actinopteri; order Cyprinodontiformes; family Poeciliidae; genus Xiphophorus; species Xiphophorus maculatus. The sequence continues at coordinate 264,240 of NC_036450.1, forward strand.
TACTCGCAAATAAAAACGCTATAACTTCGATATAAAAAAGTTAATTGGCAACAAACGTGGCATGAGCATAGGTGTAGGAACCAGGGGTACGGGTGGGAAGTGTCCCCCCCCAATATTGGAGACAGGTGCATTTGTCCCACCCAATAATTTCACTGCAGTTGCGAATATTTTTTAAATCTTCCACTCGCGTGCTTTTATTTTGAAGGTGCAACACAGCGCCTTCAACACAGCATTCCTTCCTCCCCCATCCCTCTCTCTCTCATCAGTTCAGAGTGATTAGAGGCAGCAGAGTCAGAAACTCCTTATAAATGAGGTAACACGGTCTGTCGGGTATGTTGCCATGAATATCACTTATTTATAACATCTTGTCAGTTTATCTCTCTCTCTAGATATTCAGGAGAATGGCAGTGCTAGAATAGTGAAGCTGTTAAAGAAAAGTGAAGAGACTGAAGAAGCTCAGGTGAGGTCTTCAATTAGTTTATTGCGCACATGGGATAAGTGTTGCTATTCGTTCTGGTGCTTGGGTTTTTTCCACGAGTTACTGTTCTATATGCTAGCAGCTAACAGTTATTAAACCAAGATATCAGCAAAATCAATGGGACTCTATTACCACAACACATATGATATATAGTGTAGTTAATTTATTAACAAGGGTGGCATAGTTACTTTGAAACAGTAACTTGATTTCTAAACCCCCTGACAGGAATGCAGTCCAATATTTGGTGGGTGTGGCCTAATTCCTCCACAGTGCCACCTAGTAATCTTTAAAAAAAAAAAAAAACAGAAAAAAACAGCCCCCCCGCCATGCTTTGACCAACAATCATGAAATTCGATACACATGTACATCTTCACAGGACCTAAAAGAAAAAAAAAAGTCTCATGGAGCCATGTCTAAATCCATCAGGAAGTCGGCCATTTTGGATGAAAGCCGCCATTTTGTCTCTGTTAGACATGTTGTATGTGAACACACTCCTCCTACAGCTTTTGAGATCCAGGCTTCAAAATCAGTCAGCAAAGTCTTGAGGCAAGGAAGGTTGATAGTTATCAAAATCTTTTTAGTACATCAAAGCATCAAGCCTGAAATCTCACAGTACGCCATGAAACATCAAGATGAAATAACTTCCCCACACAAGCTCCTAGCTTCATCAAACTATTTTTGTGTCATCACAGACCAGAATTCATCACATTCACATTGTCAAAAGGTGACATCACCTGACCCCCTTTCAACAAAAAGTCACCTGTTTTCCTACAGTTTTTCTTCTTTTTACTCTATGGTTCATTCAGATTTCAACCTGTGTTTAATGAAATACAACAATATGATGGTAAATCATGGCAAATTCTAATCCCTTGCTGTTTGCATACGAGAAATGATACATGCATCATCCAATTTGCACCATACTTATGATTGACCTTTGTTAACCTCTAAAGACCCCAATAGCATTAAATGGTAATTTGACTCTACTGTGCCCCTAGATTATTCCATCAGCTATATCTTCTTAATACATCAACCAATCTGCACCAGATTTTTGTGCACCATCAGAGAGCACTGCTGAACACGTAAATGTGTATCGCCTACTGGACAGGTGCGGGAACTGTGAGAGCATTAATGGTGGTGAGCGGGCGGCGTTGCTAGACATTTTGCGGTTGCCATGAGGCTGGAGCGGCGTTGAGCTGCGAGGGCCTCCAACGCTGCTTGCAGCTTTAATTCATTTTATTTTGAGAGAATGTTTATAAATGGTGGATGAAGTCTCCTCATTATAAAGTTGAATCATTAAATGGTGTAGTTAAACTTCTGGTTCAAACGCTTTGCGTAACTCCTCTTTTCCAGTGCTTTTTGTTTCTACTTATATCACCAAAAAGCTAACAGAGATGGTAAAGCATTCATCAACGTAGAGGTTGTTTAAAACAGTGTTTACAAATCAAACTGATATTAGAAGATGTTCCTTCACACAGCTTTGTTTTTATATGTTTTCTGTTTTAGTTAGCTAATCCAACTGAAATTGGTCATACTGTCAGACAGTGCAAAAAGTAATGTTAATGCTAAGTAAATATTTGTCAGGAGTCAGATTAACAAGTGTTTCTAAACCCTATCTTTATACCAAACACAAATAGTGTTAAAAAACACTACTTTTAACACAGCCTATAGGTCCAATAGTGCATTTTGTTTTTTGAGCAACAAGACCTAGTTTTGTTCTCAGAACAATTTCCATTTTACAAACTAATAGCAATAGTTTTCAAACCAAGACTGAAAAAATTTTGTCGATCCTGCCAAAGGACCCTTCCCCATAATTCTGAAGCAGTGTTTCATTTAGGGGTTTATTAAGTTTATAGTACTTGAAATTTATTGTTTGTGAACTTTACCAGTTCAGGGAGAGGACAAATATCTGCGGTGTTGATGTACATTCCCTCAACCACAATGAACTTCCGCGTCACTCGAGCTTTACGAGGATTCTGTAACAAAAACATTACAATTTTAAAAATGTGAAGGCAAAAAACTGCAGAATAAAAAATTTACAAAAACAGGTTTACATGTGTACATTCTGCAGCTCCAAAATTATTTGACAGCTGACAGCATACTATGACACTTAAAAGTTAGAATAAAACTACCTAAACTGGTACTAACCTTCTGGTCCTCCACCTCTTGTTCCTTTAGCAGCCTCTCCAGATCCTCCATGTCATTGTGTTTGAAGTATTTGATGAAGCTGCGGGATGCCTGAAGGCCTTTCTGGATGGAGAAACAGGCAGCTTCATCCCTGGACACCAAAAACAAAACCAACAATATGAGAGTTTAATTTGAAATAATAAGGAACTCACATTCATATTTTAAATGTCTCTTGGAATTAAGTAAACATGACTCACACAAAGATCATGTCCCCTCTTTTGGAATAGGCCGGAATCGCACTAGCCATAGTTGCAAAGCCATATGAATAGATAATGGCCTCCTCTGTTTTCATGAATTTGGCAAGGCGATTCTCCAGTTCTAAATGGACATCTGGGGAAAAGGATGGTATGGAACAGGAAGAACAAGGGAAGCAGTGAAAGGAACAACACTGAGTAGATCAGATCAGGAAACCTACTAAGATCTATAGATCTATAAATGTATGAAAGGGAGAAAATAAATAGGACTGGACAATAATGCCAGCCTAACCATAAGTGGAACGATCAATGACTACAACAGTCCATGTAAAAAGCAGTGTAGTTCCAATGCTCTGTCCCCAGACCTTGGCTGCTTTATGGACTACTCTAGCCCTCTTACAAGGAACAATTCTTGTTCTATGCCACAGACATAGTGTACCCATTGTAAATCAAGATATTCTAACACTAATCTGAAAATGAGCAGTGTTGTTGGTATATAGAAATGTTTTGATGTCAAATACAGCTGCACCTAGTTTTAGATCAGAAATTGAAAACGTTTCAGTTTTGTTCAGAAGAAATAAAAAAATGCCCCATCAATACAGATAAAATACTTAATTATGGAATAGAAGTTGTGAAGTTCTCAGACATGGGCCATGAAGATATTTTATGCATTTGCTCAACTGCTCTCAATCTTGAAGACTTACTAACAAAGATATTATCTGTACTAGTGGTGAAGGTCCTTCAGATCCTTTGGAGGAAAATTATATCTAGCGTAGATTTTATGTCTAATCATTAAAATAATGGCAGCAATGGATATAAACAGTTTCATGAGGTATATTATTCATAATTTAGCCATGGTGCTAGCGCTCATCTATCAGCCATCAGAGGAGACGTCTGCTTCTTATTTATGTGTTGGAGCAACAAGCCTCTTATAGTTGGAAGTGGCTACATATTCAGCGTTTTGGGAAAATTGTAGTTGATGATTTTACAGAAGAACGATTAATTCAGCACGTTCCAATGACGCACAACTTTTTATGAACTGTGTGATGCTGTGAGAGCTCTGGTGGAGCCAGTTTCACATCGTCGGAAAAAAACAAAAACAAACCATGAAGAAGATTAGTCCATGCTGTCTTCTTCATGGCTTTCACTAACATCTAGCTGTTGGTCCCATGACTTGTGCACTTTCAATTACCTTGTAAGCACTTTGAATTGCTTTGTTGCTGAAATTGTGCTATATAAATAAAATTACCTTACTTTGTGTGATGCAAAAAAAACCCCAAAATGGTTCTATTGCAGTATCTATTTTGATATGACTGAAAAATCATTTCATCCCAGCACAACAACTTTTTAAATCAAACAGTTTTCGATTAAAAACCATATTTAATGCTTAATATTTATTAAGCATATTTACTTTTGTAGTTTCAAATTGTGTAGTTACTTCTCCAGAAGACTAAAGACAACAAGCAGCACTGTTCACTTACCAAATGTTCCATAAAAGCCTCTTGGACCACATGTGCCAACACCGTATTTTTTTAGTGACATCAAAGCCTTTTCCTGTTATTAGGAAACAAAACAATGAAAAAAGAAATCACAGTTGATTGATTTTAAATCCAAACTAATAAAAGTGAAGAAAAAATATTTTAATTACCTTTACACGCTCACTGTCAAGGAGTCCCAAAAAGTTAAAAGAGGCAAAATTAATGCACTCTTTTCCATTGACTATGATTTTATGGCTGGGTGGTCTAAAAATGAAAAACAAATCATATACGTAAGACACAGGTAATTTGAAGTACAAACAACACAGTACAAGAGTTTTTCAGACCTAAAAATGCTGTGGGATGTCTGTTCTCCTTTAATTTAGGCTCTATACGTATGCCTGAAGCATGTAGAGCAGTAATAGAAGGCCCTTTCAGAAGGCTCACTGATAACCATTTGGTTATCAATCAACCACCACCACCACCCCTATCACTGTAATTCACATCCTACAGGTTGGGAATATCCTGGGCTTGTGTGTACCTTCAGGACATGACAGTTATGGTCTTTGAGCCTGCACTCTCTGCTGCCAGTACTACAGTTATTGTAGAACTGATGTGAGCGTACACATACAGTGAATAATAATGCACAGCATGTGCATTATTATGTGGAAGGTAAATAATGCATTTTGTGGCTAAACTGTTAAGCTCTAAGTCCAAATGCAAAAAACCAGAACCATCCCTTGAAATGATGCATCCCATCTAAGAGTGGTGGGACACAACATTTAAAGGAGACTAAGAAGTCCCAACATAGTTTCCAAATCATAATCATGAAATCACTTTTGCTACACAAATAGTTGATTTATGTACAAAGTGTGATAAGCACAGAACATGAAGCAAACTTTTAAGGGTGAAACAACACTTCCAAATCAAAAACTTCCAAAAAAGTTTAATTCAGTGTGCAACATAATCTATCTCGACTGACACATATTGGAATGTTTTCTTGTCTAATTATGTGAAATTACAGAAGAAAGAAAAATGATAAAACGTTGTTTTACCCTGAAACAATGTTGTATTTAAGGGAAGGATGGTCTTTTGAAATTAGAGGGACAAGAAGATCCGGCTGCCATTCTTCTATCAGATCCTCTTTTTCCTGTAACAAAAATCCAGGTAATAACTGTTTGGTGGTGTACAACTTCAGAAACTTTAGTAATCTGGCTTTTACTGTGCTATGCTCACCCTTTCTGTCAGTTTGTAAGTCTCGTGAAGTTTGTAGGTTTTGGAGAACAAAAGTCTGATTATCCATAATATCAAGATGCCCTCCAGAATTAGGTGATATGCAGGAGCCTGGGGAAGACCAGCACAAAGATTAATTTAAGGCTGATGATCAGTTCAAATACTTAAAATTTAGAAATCAGTGGATTCACAAAACACAATATATAGTCAAAGAATCCTGAACAATGGAGCAAGAGCTTCCCTATTTTTAAAAGTGCATGTTAAATAGTTAGTCTCCGGGTTTTTAAATTTAATTTAAATTAAATTTTTTGTACAACACACAGCAGATTCCACAATGTAAAACACAATAAAACCAAAATGGAAAAGGTTTGCCTGGAAAAACCGAGTCTGTCCTTTCTGCTTTCCAAGCAATGCAGCAGCCAGAGGCTGATCAGCTTGATATAAATATGTCCTAAACATATTTTATTCACCACAAAGCAAACCCAAATGAGCAGGGGGATAAAAAAGGAACATTTACTTAAGATTTTGAGGAGTTTAGACACAGACATGCATTTTGAAAATATTTCTGTGACATATCAGGGTCTTTCCTCACTTCTGTAGAAACAGTCACGAATGGTGTAAGTATCCTTTTGAATTTGTTTTGTTCCCAAGTAAATACATTTTAAAGAAGGAACGCACCAGATCACATTAGATACTGAGTTTTATGTAATTATTTAACTCCCCTGCGCCTCTCGGTGACACGGATACAAAAACACTTCACCAAGAATAGCTACACCAAAAAACGATAAGTAGAGATTAAAGCTGCAAGCAGCATTGGCAGTCCTCGCAACTCATCGCTGTTCCAGCCTCATGGTGACTGCTGACCGTAAGAGTTCCAGCAACGCCACCCACTCACTGTCGTCACTGATCTTGCACAGCTCCCCCACCAGTACATTTCAGGGGTGTTAAACTCCAGTCCTTAAGGATCACTGTCCTGCAGTTTTTAGATGTGCCACAGGTACAAAACGCTGGAATGAAATGGCTTAATTACCTCCTTCTTGAGTAGACAAGTTCTCCAGAGCCTTGCTAATGACTAGGCATATCGCGATAAACGATAAATCAATTAATCGTACGATAAATTAAAACTATCGACGTCATTTTAATTATCGGCATTATCGTCTCTTCCGGCCTTTTTCTCTTTCTGTTAATGACACTGAATGAAAAAAGGCTCAACTCCGGTGCTCTCCACTGACCCTCCCTTCCTCATTTCCTTAGTGTAAAGCCCAGCGCACACGACACGATCTTAGAGCTGTCGGCCGATTGTCGGCCCATTTTCAAAACCTGACAGACCACACATTAGCCGACAGAAATCCTAGGTATAACGGTTCGATCGTGTGGTGTCCAACAATGGGCACAAAATAATGGCTACAAGTCCAGTTAACTAATTTTAAAACCAGGCATTAATTAATACTTTACTACAATCTACCTGCAATGCATGTGGCTAGTGTCAGCGTAAAGTCCTGACTGAATGAAAATTATTACAACCTATTCATGTCACGTTAACGAACAGCTGAAAAGTTACCGGGTTTATCAACTGCGGTAGCAATTTCGCTCCAACTCCTCCCCTTGTCATTTCTATATTCTTTGCATGTTGAATAAACATTAATGTTGTTTCCACATATCATCTCCAAAAACCCCTGATTTAGATCGAAGCGGCAACGACGATCTACCATAACACACCACACCATCTTAGAAAGACCAACGTTCTAAGATTGTCGTAAGGGGAAAAATAGGAGCAAAAAATCGTGTAGTGTGAACTATTGCATCATGTAGTCGGATGTGCCCATCTTCTCTATTTAAATCTAATTATTACTGAAGGGCAACATAATATACAGATTTCATAATCTGCACTCTTTTGGTTGAATGCAGTATTTATTTCCACTTTGGCTTTATGTTGTTTAGTTTTTATTCAAGTACATTTTTTATTAATAGAGACTGAGAATCCATTTTATTTTTGTTTTTGGTTGTTTTGTTTATTTTGTTTATCAGTTCCAGTGTTAAGTGTTCTTTTGAAATTAAAGTGTATCTATCTTTGGCAAGAAATCGCATGCATTATTACATCATTTCCATTAAATCAGTGTAAAAAGGTCTTCAAACAATATTATCGTTTATCGCAATAATTTTTGAGACAATTAATCGCTCAGCAAAATTTGCTATCGTGACAGGCCTACTAATGACCCAATTATTCTATTCAGGTGGTGCAGCAGAGGCACATCTAAAAGCTTCAGGGCAGTGGCCCCCCAGGACTAGAGTTTGACACCTGTGCATTAGGCAATGCATATCACTATCTAGGGGGCGCTGTGGAGGAATTAGGCCATACCTAATCTGTCCATTTTAGTGGACAGTTGATCATAATAATAATTTGTGACATTACTGTACAGGCCAGTAAATAATGTCAGAGTTTAAAACAACTATTTTTCATAGTTCTACTACCACTTCACTACAATCTGTGTGTATTTATATTAATATTTAACCCTCAAATCGCCAGGATCACACTGGTCACAGATTATGATGACCAGTCTGATTCTGGCTATTTGAGGGTTACATTTTATTTTAAGTGTGACATGATAGTAATGAAGAGGTGGCAGAGACCGTGTTAAAAACTACCAGAGCACTTAAGAGTTATTCCTTAATCGCTTAATGATTTATTAATCGGCCACAGTTGGTTTACATATTTTAACGACAGCACAGAGGCATTCAGGTCCGTCAGTTTTCAAAGTCAAATACAAGGTAATACATTATATTTTCTCCGTTAATGTGATGGTGATAAAGGAGCCGTAAAGTTTACAATCCCAGATGTATCAGTATTTACGCAGTTTACGTAAATACTCTTCCCGCTGATATTCAAGGCGTATCTGCGTTCTATCGCTCCCTGCGGTCACAGAAAATGATGGGTCACAGATACCTGTTTGTCCCCCCCGCTCTCATTTTAGTTGCTTTCCCAGGTCCTACGGTCTTACGGTATGGTATACAATTCCTTCCCCCCGCTCTTACGTTAGTCCCCCGGTCCTATCGCTTTACTCGATGTATTCCGGTGTACGAAGATTCAGGCCTACTCAGTTAACAAATTAGAAAGCGCCAAAATATTTTAAGCTGGAAGATGTGAATTAAACATCACGAATCTGTATGTGCATGCCATAAATTCTACCCCATAGGCTAGTTAAAAAGACTAACATTACCTCATAAAACGCTTGTACCATTTCTACCAACACCCATTGCTGACCGGAAGCCATATTCCGCTTCTGCTAATGTTTCTTCTTCTTTGGGTTAGGGTTTCATTACTGCCACCCTCTGGTTCACAGTTATATTACAAACTCACCGACACAGACACAATAATGATTTTGGCAAACCTGTAGTGTAGTCTCTTAGTTGTTGCTTTATAATTGTTATTATTATTTTTGAAACTTTATATCATAATTAAAGCACTTAAATAATTCTTAAATAATTCTAAAATATTTACTGGGATGTCCAAGAAGTGGATCTCCAACTTCTTGAATGTGTTTCTTTCATTTTCCAATTTCCTGACCTCTATAAGCAGTAAATATACTTCTGTCTATTCAGCTTTACATCAATTAGATTAGACTACTCTTTATGCTTTGCCACAACAAAAAAGACTGTCAGAAAATAAAATAAAAAAATCAGACACTTTCTTAGAGCACATCTTTCAGTTATTGAATGTTTTGCTGTTCTTGAATACTTATTAGGTAGAAATTTCTAGTTTTTAAGAGTAAAGAAATAGAATTATGCTGAAAAAACCCCCAAAACAATTTGGAATGAAAATAATAAAAAAGGAGTTTATATCAAAATACAAATGTCAGTGTCAGTTACAAATATTAGTGAGAGAAACAGAAGGGAATAAATAATAATGATGAGATTAAGAGCATGTTATACCTATATAACAGACATTTTATGTCTAATTGGGAGAAAAAGATGTTGATAAATTTGAAGGATGTGGAGAGAAAGAAAATGTAGAACATGTATCTTTGAATTGTAAAAAATATGAGCCTGAAAGGGTTCCCTTTCAGAAAAACAGTAAGGACAGAAAAATAATGGAGTTTAAAATGAATATTAGGAACAGAAGAAAAATGGTGGATATTTATAAATTAATTTCATTTATCTTAATACAAAATTAAAAAGTAGAATTTAATGGATGTAGTGTTGCTACTCACTCATGTAGAGTAGGTGGCGGTAGCCAAGTAAAAGTTGCTTGCGATCCGCCATAATATACAGGAAGAAGAAGACCTAAAAGAAAAAAGAAGAAGAAACGTCGCGACACTCCATTGGCCAGCAGGATGATACGTAACATTTTCAACGAGCCGCCATGTTAGAAAGGCAACCCCTTCTTTCATTCGGTCAGGAAGAGACTGCGTATACTTTAAAGAAAGAAGCGGCAGTTTAGAGGTTGAATCTGACCCAACACACATTTACAGACGGCATATTTGTTTTGCCAGGGTTCTTTAACGCTCACAGTGACTTAGCCGCTCTCCACAATGGCGACTGCAACTCCCACCGCCCACAGAGGCACGTGCGGCGGCAGCGCCACACCGCTAAGTCCGACCAGAATAACCAGGCTGCAAGAAAAACAACAGCTCAGAGACCTCAACGACCGCCTTGCTGTTTACATCGATAAAGTGCGTAGCTTAGAGTCTGAGAATGACGTACTTCACCTCCAGATTAGCGAAAAAGAGGAAACTAGGAGTCGGGAACTCGGTGGACTGAAAGCACTGTATGAGACGGAGCTAGCCGACGCCAGGAGGAGTTTGGATGACTCCTCCAAGGAGCGGGCCTGGCTGCAGATTGAGTTGGGAAAGGTCAAATCCGATCATGAGCATCTTCAACAGAAGTAAGCTTTCAATTCATGCTGTCATTCTGTGTAACACTTAACGCAACTCCGCAAATGCTTCACAAAATGCGTTACTCAAACTTTCGAGCTACTTTTGAAACATTACACGGGCAAGTGGATCTGGGGTTTCAGTTGGTGTTTGCACTGGGAACGTCATACGAGTCCACCCCATGATAAAATTGGTTTAGATTTGATTGACTTTCAGTTAAAAATCCGGGAGCAAACTTCAGCTTCATGCTATGGCGGACACAAACTAAATTACCGTAGTGAAGTTAGTTTGAAATTGGATATTTTATATTCGTGCTCCGAAGAGTAAGCGGTGTCTAGCTAGCTTAAGGGTGATACGATTCATGAACGCTAATTTCGGCCAGCCGTTCTCGACCGTTCCACCCTCAAACGCTTGGAGATTCACTTAGGGACCGTCAACAAATTAAGTCATTTTAAATAATTTTAATATTACAAAATATATTTTTCTTCAATAAGTTTCAAATCCTTTTACCCAAAGACTCAAAATCATTTTGAAATTATTCTAATAGACTGGAGAGATGAGGCACACTAATTTTTTCCTCCATTTTAATCTTTTTGTATATTTCTTCTGTAATTTTCTATTAAAAAAATACAAGAAAGGTTTTCAATAGCTTCCATGTCATGTTACCCACTGATAAAGTATAAAAATGACTGTGCCTCATCTCTCCAGTCTATTAGTACAATTTCACAATGATTTTGAGTCAATAAGTCATGATCTTCAAGCTGTTGAAGAAAAATAATAAATTTAAAAAAAATTTATGTTTTGAAAAAAAAATATAAGACCCTAAATCAATCAATCAAATTTTATTTGTATAGCACATAGTAGCAAGGCATTTCAAAGTGCTTTACATCATTACAAACACAGAAACACAATGCAAGATAGAATCAACAATCAAAACACAGCATTGTCAGGTTCCATCAATAAATTTGTAATTGATTACATTTCAAATCCAATTCTAAACAGGTGGGTTTTTAGTTGAGATTTAAAAGAAGTCAGTGTTTCCAGCTGTTTTACAGGTTTCTGGAAGTTTGCTCCAAATTTGTGGTGCATAGATGCTGAAAGCTGCTTCTCCTCATTTGGTTCTGGTTCTGGGGGTGCAGAGCAGACCAGAACCGGAAGACCTGCGAGGTCTGGAAGGTTGATACAACAACAGCAGATCTTTAATGTATTGTGGTGCTAAGTTGTTCAGTGATTTGTAAACCAACAACAGTATTTTAAAGTCTATTCTTTGAGCTACAGGGAGCCAGTGGAGGGACTTTAAAGCTGGTGTTATGTGCTCTATCTTCCTGGTTTTAGAGAGAACGTGAGCAGCAGCATTCTGGATCAGCTGCAGCTGTTTAGTTGATTTGTTGGACAGACCTGTGAAGACGCTGTTGCAATAATCAATGCGACTAAAGATAAATGCATGGATGAGTTTCTCTAGATCTGGCTGAGACATTAGTCCTTTAATCCTGGAAATGTTCTTCAGGTGATAGAAGGCCGACTTTGTAACTGTCTTTATGTGGCTCTGGAGGTTCAGGTCAGAGTCCATCACTACTCCCAGGTTTCGGGCCTGATCGCTGGTTTTTAGTTGTAATAACTGAAGCTGTGCATTGACTCTAGATCGTTCCTCTTTAGGTCCAAAAATAATATACAACAAAAGAGGAGGCACACTCATTTCAGTCCCATTTAGGGACTGAAATGAGTGTGCCTCCTCTATGCGATCAAGTAGAACAATTTCACACTGATTTTGAGTCAATGAGTCACATGACTTGGAAGTGTTAAGGAAAAATGATTATTTTTGGTGCTTAATACAGTTAATCTTACGACATGTGTAAAGGTATAGCCAACACTCTTATTTGGAATAGTTTTGTGTTGAGCATTTGGGAAGGAGCTGAAATAGCAGGCATTCAGCCAAGCAGGGGCCTCCCCCACAGACAGAGCAATAAAATTTACATTCAAATGGGGAGAACTAAGGAAGTTTGGGGGAAGAGACGTCAGAGGTGTCTGTGAAATCTCATCTTAGGACTTTTGGCGTCAGGGATTTGCTCGTACCAGACAGAGATGAGCACTAAGTGGTCCGCCCTTTTGCTTAGACAAAAACCAGACACCTTTGCCATAAATGAGGGGAGTTTCCAAGTTTCTCTGAGGGCTGAGGGAGTTTCTAGTTGGTCAATGGGAGGAACGCCTTGGCTGCATAAATTAAATAGGGAAACACCTATTTGGTATAAAATTACGTACACGGAGCACGCCAAGAGAGAGAGACAGCGGCCGCTAATTTTTGCCTTTTTTTGTCTTTGTTTTATGTTTGTTTGTCTTCCCCTTGTGTGTCTTTATTTTTATGAGAAAAATGCATATCTCTGTTCCTCTGCAGCTTTGTTGTCGATTGCTTTGTATGAGATTAAACTCTGTGATCTGTGACGTCAACACGCTTTGTTGTTGTTTCGTTTTAGCAGCACGCCGTCGCTCGTCGAGGATCCCGGGCAAATTAAAGAGGAAAGAGTCAAACGTTTTGTCCAAAGTTAACGTTAAATTACCTCTTTTTTAACAGAAGCTATTGAAGAAAAATCATAAATTGACTACAAAAATCCTAAAAAATATAAAAAGGGTTCATTTTTATTTTTTTAAAGTATGCCTCATCTATACAGTCTAATAGAACAATTTCGTATTGTCTTTGAATGAATGGGTCACATGACTTGGAAGCTATAGAAGAAAAATTATATATTTTGACTAAAATAGTAATGGAAAAAATATAAAAAGGGTCAAAATAGAAAAACAATGTGTGCCTCATCTATCCAGTGTTGCACAACAATTTCCCATTGAGTTTGAGTCATTGGGTCAAATGACTTGAAAGCTGTTGAAGAAAAAAATATATTTAATATTAAAATTTGAAATATTGAAAATGCCTTAAATTGAATAGAAATGAGTGTGCCTCATGCAATAGCGTGAATTACAACTTTTTTGTGTCAGTTGGTCACAAGGCAAGACATCTTTAGATTTGTTTCTCAGAAGTGTTTGGCTAGGAAATTTGTTGACGAACCTCCGAGCTTTTGAGGGGAGAGGGTTGAGAACAGCTGTCCGAAATTAGCATTCATGTATCAGATCAACCTTGAGCTAGACACCGCTTACTCCGCAGAGCACAAATTTCCAACATGGAGCTAACTTCACCGCGGTAATTAACTTTAGATAGTTATTGTTGTTAGTTATTGGTACTCTATCGTAAAAAGAACAATTTTACAGAAAGTTGCTCTGAAATGTTTTTTGTAGCAGTAAGCACATTCTAGTATTTGATGTGCATTTTTTTGTGCAACACTCACTTATTAAATGAGTGTTAACATAAATCAGTATGTTGCTTGATATTGTCTTAAATCTGATTGCAGGAACTGTCACATTGCAGCTGTTGACAGCAGTAAATTTTAACTTTGTTGTCCAACAAATGGCTGTGCCTCATGGCTCATCACTCTTAAATTCTAATTTCAAGAATGGTGGGTTTACTTTGTTTCCATGTATGTTCTGGTTGACTTAGATTGCTTTTCCCCTAAATAAATAACAGTCTTTTGAAAACTGTTTTGTGTTTACCTAGTTTATAATTTTGTAATATTTAGTAGAGTGACAAAAAATTCTGCAAGGGGGACAATACTTTCATCCAGTACAGTATACAGAAGGGATGTTTGCAGTTAACATAAGTTGGATCTTATTCTGTTCTTGACCTGGATAGTTCACAGTAGGATCTTAATTTTGGTTCATTGAAACAGGAGTGGAATCTAAGGGCGCACAGATTGCAGGGGCGCTAGGGCAGTCGTCCAAAAGCCTACTGTGTTTTTGAGTTAATTAAAGGCTTGTAGTTGACCTTTAATATCACAAGAAGATAATGTGACATATTTAACAATACCTAAACTCCAAATATAAAGTCTTAAAAAAGGCAGACATACAAAAAAATAAAAGATTAAATAAACAAAGCTTTGCCTGGTGGGAGCACAAGTAAAGCCTGGTGGCCCACCAGGCTTACAAAACACTGGGGGAAACCCTGAAGTAAGTAGAGAGAAATTGTCAGTTTTCAAACCTATCTTCTCCTTTGCTGTGTATGGCTTAGAAGCAGGTAACTAACTATTGCATATCCCAAGGAACTGGTGTGCTTGTAGTTGCAGAGTTTAGAAGTCATTCAAGTTTCATACACTCATCAGTTTCCTACTGTAGATGCAATTTTAAGAGACGACAGGCAAAACAAAACAGTTCAAAAGCTGCATCAAATACTTATAGAATCAATCAGGCAGCAGGCATGACTGACAAATCTTACGGCTTTCTCGTCTCATTGTCGCATTCTAATTTAAAGTCATGTAGGAAACTCCTCATAGAAACACTTAAATGAATTTAGCCAAGAACAGTGTTTCGGCTTTGGGAACAAAGTTCTGACAATGTCAGGCAAATTATCACTGACAATGCAACAGTAATGGTACTTAAGTTCGCTCCAGAAGATATATAAGGCCAATAGTTACTGCAGGGTTTCCCCCAGAAAACTTGCTAAGCCCGTTGGTTGGGTTGCTGAGGCGCTGCACTGTGTTTTTGTATTAAACAATGTTAAGTTGATAGGAAATGTAAAAATATTACTGGGTAAAGTGTATGTTGCGGGAAAACATCGCTACTCTCCGACAGACTGGTGGCCTGTCCAGGGTGTACCCCGGATCTCGCATGAAACTGGAGTTCGCTGGAGATGGGCACCAGCACGCCTCCTGACCCCGCTAGGGACCAGGGTGTTAGAAAATGGATGGGAAGACATTGCCAGTGAAATTTGTTTTAAACCCAGAACTATAGACTCTTAAAAACAAATAAAAAATACTATTAAAATTAATATCATTTATTGGCACTTCTGTTTAATCCAAATAAGTCAGATGTTGGAGAAAGCTCCGTCTCTAATATTTTGAACACATACCAACAATATATAAATGTAACATTTATTGAGAATATCAATACTGATAAATTTGATTTAGTGATTTCAGCATACATAAATTAAAACATTTTAAATTTAATATTTTAAGAAGCTGGTAAGTTTACTGCATAAAAGTTCAAAGAACAATCTTCATAGATTTTTTTTGTTACCATAGCTACAATCTGATGCTGTGAGTTAATCTTTGAGTTTGAGCTCTGTTTGTTAACAAATATATCTTGGTAAACTACAATCATCATCTCTGCTCGGTACAGAGGGACAAACGGGACATTTTATTTATGCGGCTTCAGTACCTCTTCCAGTTTGTGTCTATTGAGTTTTTAATAAGCACCACAGAAACTCTTGGTTGCCTGAGTTTATGGAACTCGTTTTTCAGATCACTGTGCAGCCGCGCGCATTAACTCTGCCTGACTGAGTGAACAAAGCATTTGATATGGTTTGATGCATCATGTAGCCTGAAAAATAGTGGAAAATAATAATAAAATAAAACCAGCATAATGCGTGACTATGAGGCGTGCGGAAAAGCGCCTCCACTGAACCGCTTAATCACTAAAGCACCAGCCACCCGGGGAACAAATACATAAACTTTATCAGCGCAGAGGCAGAGCCACCTGCTGGGCAGTGTGTTGAGATGTAAACACACATGCTGCACATAATTCTTTGTTCACAAAGATATATCATTCTTACAGCTTGCTCAACACACACCTCTACGGTTAGGTCTACGGTTATACCATAGAGCTGCACAAGCAGCGCTAACACAGTGGGTTTTAAACTTGACTCCTACCTTGATGAAAAATTCTGCAAAGAAACATAAGTTCTCAAGGAGGTTGATGTAAATATCCATACAGGTCAGCCTGTGTCCAGGTGGAGTGAAATGAGGCATGTGTGGGCTGTGCTGTGATAAGCTTCAGACATCAAAAAGCAACACCGCGCGAGGCAGCCAGCGTGCAGAGGCGGCAGTGGTGTGATTGGTCCGCGCTCCCGGGTTTGTGGTCTATCAAACAACTATAAGCCCATCCTTTAGGAATGATTCTGCACTGCCAGTAAAACACTCAGCTCTACAGAGCTGCTTGCAGTATGGCTTTTTAAAAATAAAAAATGAAGCTGTTTTATTTTTAAAAAATGTGTTATTTATTTTCTTCCTAAACACAAAAACAAGCAATGCTTAGCCTGGGGGGCAGGGGCATATGGCCTGGCTTATAATACAATAGGGGAAAGCCTGGTTACTGGTTTCACAGCTTTCCTAATGATGAAGACATTTCTTATAAAGCAGTAAGTAAGTTTCTGCACTTTTTTTTGTTTGTTTGCTGTTTAGTGCAAAATATTTTTAATTTCATCACCTCGTTGATATCCAGATGCACTGTGATCACATATGGACATTAGGGGGAAAAATTACACTCTAATTTCACCCGTCTCTCTCTACCAGCTACACTAAAAAGGACACAGAGGCTGCAGCAGCCCTGGCCAGACTGAAGGATTTGGAGGCTCAGCTCAATGGCAAAGACGCAATGCTGGCTACTACACTGTCTGAGAAAAGGGGGCTGGAAAATACTCTATCTGAGATGCAGGAACAACTGCAGGAGGTAAACGCATAAAATATTTTGAATGGGGATTTTTTTTTACTAAACTATAATCACATACTCCTGATGGTATTTCTTTTCAGATGGAAACAGGTCTTTCTCAGGCCAAGAAGGAGCTTTCTGATGAGATGCTTATGCGTATTGACTTGGAAAACCGTTGCCAGAGTCTGGGAGAAGAGATGGACTTCCGAAAGAGTATGCATGAAGAGGTGAGGATGTCACTTGTCATGTTTGTATAGCTTTATCATGCACATCTGTGGTTAGTGGGGTTCAACTCATTTATTCATTCTAGAACTGAGCCGTTCAGATGAACCTCTGGAGATTAGACTTAGACTTAGACTGACTTTATTGTCATTTTGCATGCACAGGGTGTATACAGAACGAAATTTCGTTGCATACGGCTCAGGATGCCGTTTTGTGGTTCCAATGTTGTGAGGTTACTCCAGAATAAAATAAAATACAGTATCCATCCATCCATCCATCCATCCATTTTCTGTTCACCCTTGTCCCTAATGGGGTCGGGAGGGTTGCTGGTGCCTATCTCCAGCTACGTTCCAGGCGAGAGGCGGGATACACCCTGGACAGGTCGCCAGTCTGTCGCAGGGCAACACAGAGACATACAGGACAAACAACCATGCACACACACACACTCACACCTAGGGAGAATTTTTAGAGAAACCAATTGACCTGACAGTCATGTTTTTGGACTGTGGGAGGAAGCCGGAGTACCCGGAGAGAACCCACGCATGCACAGGGAGAACATGCAAACTCCATGCAGAAAGACCCCGGCCGGGAATCGAACCCAGGACCTTCTTGCTACCAACTGCGCCACTGTGCAGCCGTAAAATACAGTATAAATAGCTAAATACATAGCTAAATAACTTCCATTTTACTGTCAGTCCTGCACTTTATATTTTATATTCATATTTTATAAAATACAGTATAAAATATGAATATAAAATATAAAGTGCAGGACTGACAGTAAAATGGAAGTTATTTAGCTATGTATATGTGCAAGGTATGAAGTGGAGACCAGATTTTAAGTGCAGTCCAGTTAAGAGTTCAGCAGTCTGATGGCAAGTGGGAAAAAGCTGTTTCGGAACCTGGTGGACCTGCACCGGATGCTGCAAAACCTCTTTCCAGAGGGCAGCAGGGAGAACAGTCCATGGTGGGGGTGTGAGGGGTCACTGACGATGTTTCGGCCTTGGGACACGCAGCGCTGGGATGAAATGTCCTGAATGGAGGGAAGGGGGGCCCCTTTGATCCTCTCTGCTGTCCGCACCACACTCCTCATGTTCTTCCAGTCGGAGGCGCTGCAGCCTCCACACCACACAGAGAGGCAGCTGGTCAGAATGCTCTCTATGGTGCTTCTGTAGAACATCTTGAGGATGGGCGGGGGCAGGTGTGCTCTTCTCATCCGCCGCAGGAAATACAAGCGTTTCTGTGCCCTCTTGACCAGAGACGTGGTGTTCCCAGTCCAGGTGAGGTCGTTTGTGATGTGCACCCCCAGGAATTTGGTGCTGCTGACCACCTCCACAGCCGAGCTGTTGATGAGCAGTGGAGCGTGGCTGGGCCGGTTCTTCCTGAAGTCGACGATCATCTCCTTCGTCTTGTCAACGTTCAGGATCAGGCTGTTGTCTTTGCACCAGTCCACCAGCTGCTCCACCTCCTCTCTGTAGTCCAGGTCGTTGTCGTCTCTGATGAGGCCCACCACCGTTGTGTCGTCTGCGAACTTCACGATGTGGTTGGTGGCGAACCTGGGGACGCAGTCGTGTGTCATCAGAGTGAACAGCAGAGGGCTCAGGACGCAGCCCTGAGGGGAGCCTGTGCTGAGGGTGATGACATCGGAGGTGTGTTGTCCGATCCGGACTGACTGAGGTCTGTCGGTGAGGAAGTCTAGCAGCCAGTTGCGCAGGGGGGTGCTGAAGCCCAGGTGTCCCAGTTTTTCTGCCAGATGCTGTGGGATGATTGTGTTGAACGCTGAGCTAAAGTCCAGGAACAACATCCGCACATGAGTGTTCTTCTCCTCCAGGTGAGCCAGGCTCAGGTGTAGGGCGGAGGAGATGGCGTCCTCAGTGGAGCGTCCTCAGTGGAACGTTGTCGGGGCCTGGGGCCTTCCGTGGGTTGACTCTTTTCAGAGTCTTCAACACATCGGCTGTGTCCAGGCAGAGTGCTTCCTCTTCCTGGTGGGGAACAGTTTTCTTTGCCGGAGTACTGTTCAGTGCCTCGAACCTCCCAAAGAAGTTATTGAGTCCATTTAGAAAGTCAGCATCAACTTCACCCACTGGGGGGGAGGATGGATTGTAATCTGTGATCGCCTTTATGCCTTGCCACATACTCCTGGTGTTGCTGGTGTCGTGGAAGAACGCCTGTATTTTCTGACTGGGGGTTCGCTTTGCTAACCTGATAGCACGGTTCAAGTTGGCCCTTGCTGTCCTCAGTGCCTCCTTGTCGCCAGACTTGAAGGCTTAGTTCTGTGCTTTTAGCATTTCCCGTACCTCCTTAGATGATGTACAACCTTGACCCCTTTCTTAATGAAACTATCAGTGTCTTCAGTCAGAGGCTTCTTCCAATTTGCTTTAACGCAGATCACTACAGAAGCTCTTTCCTGTCCATAGCCTTTACCATCTACAGCAACTCTTATATAAGGTTATAACAACCTTTAAATATGTTATGACTTAAACAATAATTCAGTTATTATTAATAATTAAATAATAATTAAGACCTGCACAGTGGCGCAGTTGGTAGCACTGTTGCCTTGCAGCAAGAAGGTCCTGGGTTCGATTCCCAGCCTGGGGTCTTTCTGATTGGAGTTTGCATGTTCTCCCAGCTTCCTCCCACAGTCCAAGAACATGACTGTCAGGTTAATTGGTCTCTGTAAATTCTCCCTAGATGTGAGTGTGTATGCAAGGTTGTTTGGTTTGTCCTGTCTGTCTCTGTGTTGCCCTGCCCTGTAAATTCTAGACACTAACAGGTACCATAGAATTGCACAAAAATCCATGAGGAACGGTGGAGTCCCTGCTCGAAATTCCGTGAAAGAGGTGTACGGAGCCTTGTGCCAGAAGCCCATTAAAATGCTGTCTACATTGTTTTAAACTGTGTGATTGTGAGCGTGAGTGGGAATAAAAATAGCAATAGGTATTTTGTTCCATATAACACAGTAGGAGTGTAACAGGTAAACCTTTTATGGATGCAAACGCAACTAAAAACCCACCTGTTTAGAATTGTATTTGAAACATAATCAATTACAAATTTATTGATGGAACCTGACTTAATGTCGTGTTTTGATTGTTGATTCTATGTTGCATTGTGTTTTTGTGTTTGATATGATGTAAAGCACTTTGAAATGCCTTGATGCTGAAATGTGCTATACAAATAAAATTTGATTGATTGCGACAGAGTGGCGACCTGTCCAAGGTGAATCCGGCCTCTCACCCGGAATCTTAGCTGGAGATAGGAACCAGCACCTCCCGACCCCACTAGGGACAAGGGTATTAGAAAATGGATGGATGGATGGAAATAATAATTAAAACATCAACTCAAACTATATATTGGTATAACCAGTGCAGCCGCACTGCTGTTAAATTCAAATTCAAGATGACTTAATCATATTTAGAGTTGATGTCCTAATTATGGCACTTAAACAATTCAAATGTTCCTTTGTTTTATCCTACGTTAAGATGTAACTCAGTAAAAAATTTTTTTACTTTTATTTATACCGGTTTGTCATACTATAAAAGAGATCTCAATGAGGGTCACATTTAGAAGAGACAAACACATTTGGACAAACCATCAAAATTACAAATAGAACAAAACCAACAATTAAAAAGAGCAAGTTTTCTAAGAAAATTTCTTGTTTTGACTTAAAGGATATTTGAATTATCCCAAAGGAATCAATGTGGAAAATTTCAGCTCTTGCAGTGTAGAGTGTTCCATGTTGATGGAGCAGAGTAATAAATAAAACATTTTCCAAGTACTGATGAATCAAAGAAGGTGAGCAGGTCCTGAAAGTGTAGCCTGTCACTGGACTATCTAAGTCAGGCTTGGACAATCCTAGTCCTCAAGGGCCAGTGTCCTGCAACTCTTAGATGTCTCTTTGCTCCAACACACTTCAATCAAATAGCTCAAGTCAAGTTCTCCAGAGCCCTGCCAATGACCTCGTTATTTCACTCTGATGTGTTGAAGTAGAGATGCATGCATCTAAAAGTTGCAGGACACTGGACCTCGACACCTGGAGTTGCTCACCCCTTGTCTAAGTGAAAGGTGTGATGACAAATAGAGTGGGAATAATTCAAGTATAGTTTTAGAGATGGAAATATAGCAGTGCATGAGTCTACAAACTTATAATGATGGCCAGTTCACTTGAGAATATAAATTACAGTTACAACAGGTGTGGACAGGAGCATTCCTATGTGATGTTTACTGTATAAACATCACAGTGAAAGGGCAGGAATGTCATTAAAACAAGAGGTTTCTAATCTATTTCTAAAGAAAATGTCTAGTTTAATCTTTAACTCCTTTTCAACATTTTTAATGCAACTTAAATGAAAGCTTGTTAATTTCTATTGTAACATACTTGTGTATCTCAACAAAGTCAAATGGTATTCCCGTCATTGTTTTTAAGGATTTGAGGAATTTTTTTCTTGTTAGCAAACATCATGACCTTTGTCTTAATATTTAGGACTAGTCTCAGCTGAAGCTAGTCAGTTTTAATGAGATTGAGGGTCAAATGTAGGTGCCCAAGCACAGCAGTATTTTGCATGAAAATAAACAGTGTCATCAGTTTTTCACCAACACCTTTTACATAAATTGAAAACAGAGTTGGATTTATAATAGAACCCAGTGGTACTCCTTTTGTGTTAAAGGAGTACCACTGGGCGCATGCATTGTCTACAATTTGACAGATAATTAGTCACAGGTCATGCCCCTCTGACGGTTACCTTGGCATGAATTGTGCGCCACCTTTCACTCAAACTGGACGATATGGAACCTGCCCTTCCTTGAAGGGCAGTTTCACTTGAACCTGCCCTTCATATCTACTACTGGCAACCTCTACTGGCAACTTGCATCATTGCAGTGTTGTAAAAAAGAAATCTCTATCATAACTCTTCTAACACCAAGTCACTACTGCACTGTGTTTTAGGAAGTGAAGGAGGCTCGACACAGGTATGAAACCCGACTGGTGGAGGTAGACTCTGGTCGGAAGGAAGAATATGAATTTAAACTGACTCAGGCCCTGGCTGACATGAGAGCACAGAATGAAGAGCAGATCCAGATCTACAAGGACAACATGGAGAGCACCTACAAGGCTAAAGTATGAAAGCACGCACGCATGCACGCCCTCCCCCTCACACACACACAAACATCTCATCAGCGCAGGTTAACATGTTAATTCCTCGAGAACATGTTGAACAAAAGACGAACATACTGTTGATGTTTACAAACTCAAAAAACTGACATTGTCACAACATTATTGGATGCAATTATTTCATGTTACTTAGAGGAACAATTGCTCGGTGATCCTTTCTGCGTTGTGCTGGTTTTATTAAGTGATCAGGCCTTGACACGGTTTGTCTTTAAAGAGGATGATTTCTCGATTTATTATACCTGACGAGAACAACATACAGAAAACAACCGTGATATAGGCTGCCCACTCCAAGTCCTCTACCGCAGGACAACATGGCAAAAGGGCGGGGGGGACCATGTCTCACAACAATAAACAAAATAAACCGTTTTTATAGAACATACCTGACATGAACAACATACTGAAAACAACCGTGATATAGGCTGCCCACTCCAAGTCCTACACAAAACGGAAGTACGTAACAAAAATTAACTTAATAGCTCTATAAATAAACTGGATGTATTTAGATGAAAAATAAACGGCACACACCTCTCCCGCAGGACATGACAAAAGAGGAGGGTCTAAGGGGCGCAAACAATTTAAAGACAATACCACAGAAGAAGAAATAAAAAGGAGGGGCTTCCGCTCTTAAAGTAACACGGTTAAAACAATGACAGATTTTTTTTTAAAGGTGTTTCAGTCAGGTAAGAAACAATAAGGTTAACCAAAAAAAGGGCATTTTGTGTAATTATAACAAAAGAGAAATACAACCAGGTTACATCTACATAAGGCACTTTTCCACTGGAGCAGTGTTTCCCAGCCCAGGTGATTTCAATTGACAGGTGTTTGCTGAACAGCAATCAGCTGAATCAGGCAAGGATCAACCAGAGAAACATCTAAAACATGATAAAGGCTAATAATAGTGCACTGCCTAAGACAGTGCACTAACTTGAGAGGAATATTGAGGCTTTTATTTTGAAATTTTCAGTAAGCTTCATTTAAAAGGGCCACAATAATCCCATGTATAATAGTGGTTGGGTTAAACTAGTCATATAATGCCCAAAATCTGTTGTGAAATATATGAAGACGTGTAGGGTATGTGATGCTCTCATTCCACAGTCTATTGTGGTTGTCAGGTCTCATGAATCATATGGTACTTACTTCCTTTGCTCTTCTGCCATCTTCTCTGTATTAAGTGTTCCGTCAATGTGCTATTTCCATATTTCTAAGTGCCAGCTCAGCCTTCTGTAGTAACTCAGTGTTCCGCCATGTCTGTAGTACTGACATTCTGCCATCACTGTAGTTCTAAAGAGCAGCTCAGAGGGGCAGACAAAATTCTATAGCTGTGTCCAAATTCCGGGTCTGCATCCTCTGAAGGACGGATTCTCCTTTTCTGCCTCATTTTCCTCTCTTGCTCTTGGTGAAGGCGGACGCTTTTTTCCTCTGCTCCCTCCCTGCCCATGCCTGCCCTGCTTGCTATGTTTTTGTGCTGTCTTTTTCTCTATTTTTGGAGCCACATCCTCCAAATCTACAAATTATGGAGCTGGTCAATCGGTCTGTCAATGCAATTGATTAAATTTTCTCTACGAGAAGACTGGGCACAGGAGAGCCCTCTTGTTCTGCGGGGACACACCTTGCGGGATACATCCTGGATTTATTCTTGACAGGATTTCTGCTGTTTGGAGCTTGCAGATACCTGGCTTATTGATAAATTTGTGATGGAGTTGGCCGAACTAGCGAACACTCAGACTGTTGGTGTGGACAGATCTCAATCTCGTTGTAATCTGTTGATGACAATGACAATAAATCTTATCTTAAGTTGGATGTGAGTCTTGCTGAGACTCACAGCCCAGCTGAGGACTCCAAAACTCACTAGCGGGATGGAATCAATCTTGGAGAAGTTTCTAGTTTCAGCTCAGTGGAACGACCAAATTTGGATAATCGGGAACTGAGATGTATCGGAGAGACTTTAGGGAAGATTGAAATTTATAATCTAAGACCTAAGACATGGCTTTCCCCATGTTGCCTTGGAAGGGCTGCATATTTCCAATCTCCTTGAAGATATCTAAACGTAACACTCCTTCCCACCTTACCCTCCTGTTATCCATGCAAGGACATTCCTTTGGAAAAAGAATTACCTGAAGAATGAGCACACTGCATGCAGTGGCGCTCTGTTTTGAGCTGGAAAACGAAGAGGGGAAACCTGCAGCCGCACTGTGGGCACAGTGAGGATCGCAATGATGACAATGGCAAATCGATCATTCTTATTAGCAACTGACAAAAAGAGTATCAGAGACTGAGAGTACGATGAGATCCTGGCAGTTTGAGAGGCAGCTACTCAGAGATCCAAGCAGGGGAATGGCGGCAACACGCAGCTGCAAGGAGTCGATCACTACAGGGTGAGGCAGAGCCACTCCCCCAGGAGCTAGTAGTAAATGGCTTACAACCACGGCTAACTCCGGAGCCATGGTAGAAAAGCCTTTTCCCTACAGTCCACAATACGTTTTTTATTCCGAAATGCAGCCACAGTATGTCCAAAAGAAAAACATAAGTGCAATCATTTGCATATTGAGAGTTTACAGAGGCTGGATCACTGCTGAAACTTGGAGTTTCATGTCAAATCCACATGAATTAAATGACGGAAACAAATTTTCTCACTGCATCTTTGATTCATTTTGTCCAGCTGTAGACTGTTAAACTCTGTCCAATCAGAGTCAGTTATTGTGTAGTTGGTGCTTTTAATTAGTTTTCAGTTACTTCAATCCAAGTCTATGGAACACAAAATGTCACTAAAATCACTCTGTCCTTCTAAAATCTTTCAGAAAATCGTAAAAGTGCATTGAATCATATTGAATTGCATCGTTTGCCAAATGTCATGATGCATATCGTATTGTGATGAGAATATCGTATATCATATCGTGAGATTATTGTATCGCTACACCCCTAATGTTTAATGGTGCAGACAGTGGTGATTTCTGACATGAATGATATGGGCAAATGCACAGGGCATTATCTTTTAAGATAAGTAGAACAAAGAGTTTGTTCTGCTTTTAACGATGGTTAAATTTATTTCAGCTCTAAGTATTTAGAGCTGAAATACTTAGATGTAATTACCAGGTGTTTTTATGGGAATGTGAATCACTATTGATTTGTTTAGCAATTTTGATCATATTTCACATTATATTGTGTCATGTAGCATGGGGCGCTGGTCTTGGTCTTGACTCGGTCTTGGACCCTAAAAGTCTCGGTCTTGTCTCGGTCTCGATACACTCTGGTCTTGATCTTGTCTTAGTCTCGGGTTAGTGATCTTGACTGCAACACTATTACCGGGTCCTTTGATACAGGCTGTTAGGTCTCTGTATGACCTGGGTGCGCCACTTCTGGTGTGCCTCGGGTCAAAGAAAATTTAGCATAAGGGACTGATCCCTCCAGGTAAGGTGGATGGGAAGTCACACTATTGACTTATTTTATGGAAGTAGGGCTTCCATCAGATAGAAAATCTAATCCAGTTTCTCCCTCAGTGAGAGAAACTGGAATAGGAGGATGTCGCTGGTTTCTCTGTCAGAAGCTGATTGCAAATCTGAGGCCAACAGGTATCAATCAGTTATGGTAGATCTGAACTTTGGTTTGATGACCTCAATATGAGAAATTTCAGATGGAGAGGAGGAACCAAAGAGCACTGTTAAGATAAAAGCTCATCTTTTATTTTAACAGATAAAAGAAGTTGGGATATTTTCCTCCAACAGGTTCTAGAGGTGTCACTTCAAACCAGATGTTGAACTTGATTTTATTTCAATGTCATTTGTGAATGTTAGCATCTCATTTTCAGCAGTGGAAAATGAGCTCAAAATGCAGGCTGAAAAAGATTGTCATTTTGGATAAAGTCTCATTAATATCAATATTTCCACTAAATAAGAGACAAAAATTAATCGTATGCTTGATGGAGGAAAATCCTCTCAGATTCTATGCTCAAAGCAAGATGCCAGAGAGCACCAAACTAGTTTTTTAAAAAAAATTTTAATTCAAATATTAAAGCTGCAAGCAGCCTCGGGCGGCCCTCGCAGCAAGCGCCGCTCTGGCCTATTGGCCACCGCGGGGGTTCCAGCCACCGCAGAAGCTCTGGCACGATTTCCAGAGCCGCAGCCAACTCCCCACCGCAGGAGCTCTGCCGCAGTTTCCAGCACCGCCGCCCGCTAGCCGCCGCAGAAGCTGTTGCGCATTTTCCCCGCCCGTCCACCGGGCGACACGCGTGAATGCATTCGGCGGCGCTCCCCGACGACTGTCAAAAAATCTGGTGCAGATCGGTCGATGCGTCGAGGAGATACAGCCAATGTATTAACTTAGGGGGCGCAGTGGAGTCAAATTACATCTCAAACCCGTTGGGCTCTTTAGAGCAGAACAAAGGTCATACATATCCAGTTTGGCGCCAATCGGATGATCCATGTGTGAATTAGAGCCAAACGTATGCATATGGCGAGGGACTGATATTCGCCATTTGGCCACGCCCACACGGTTCAGCCAGCAGCGAGCATTGACAGAGTTTATCATCCGAATCATCTTGATTAGGTCAAGAGAGCCATAAACGGAGCTTTCCAAGGAAAAAAACGGCATTTCCTGTTCTGAGGGGGCGGGGCTTAGATGACGTCATAATATGATGACATAGGGTCGTCAAGGATCCCACCAGGGTCACTCAGGCCAAGTTTGATGCAGCTCGGTCAAAGTATGTGGAATGTAGAGGCAAACGTATACGAACGGCGTTGCCGCCATTGAAAACTTTTGGCACTTTAAAGCAAGCGAGACCAACTTCCTTTCTGTCATCCAACACAGAATCACCTTGATTAGGTCAAGAGAGCCATAGATGAAAGTTTCCAAGGAAAAAAATAGCACTTCCTGTTCTGAGGGGGCGGGGCTTAGATGACGTCATAATATGATGACGTAGGTCCGACGGGCATCCCACCAGCATCACTCAGGCCAAGTTTGGTGCAGAAGCTATCGACCGTTCACAGTAAAATATGAGACTTCCTGTTGTCAGGGGGCGTGGCCTAAGTGATGTCATCATTTGACCATTGGATATTATTGGACACCCGATGATGATCAATAACTGAAGGTTTGGTGTCTCTGTGAGTTTTTGTTAGAATTACAAATTTTTAATTTTTTCCTTTTCATTACAAAATTGAACTCTGTCATTCCGTAGGGCAATGCTGCCCTCTGGTGTCGAATTACTGACATAATGAAACTATTTCAGTGGGCAGCAGGGGGCAGCATTGCCCTACAAATGACAAACATGGACTGTTTATTATGTAATTACACAGAAGATCTCTCTAATTCATTCTGAGGGGGCGGGGCTTAGATGACGTCATAATATGATGACATAGCATTGTCAGGCATCACACCAGGATGAGTCAGGCCCCCTTCAGCAAGCTCATACAGCCACCGTTTTGATAACTTTAAATCAAACATGCCTTATGATCAGACTGACCGAGTTTGAAGCCGATCAATCGAAATCCCTAGGAGGAGTTCGATCAAATACAAAGGCTGTAAATGTCAAAATCGCAGTCCAAATCTGAAATTCAATCCAAAATGGCCGACTTCCTGTTGGGTTTAGAGCATGGCTTTAAGAGACTTTTTTGTGCGTCCTGACAAGATACACATGTGTACCAAGTTTCGTAATTCTAGGTTAAAGCATGGCTTGGGGCTGTTCATTTAAAATACTCTAGGGGGCCCTATAGAGAAATTAGGCCACGCCCACCAAATTTTGTTATGAATTCCTGTCGGTGGGTGGATAAGGATCCATCCTAGTGAGTTGGGAGCAGCTGGGCCCGAAATTGTGGAATTCAGAGCCAAACGTATGGCAACGGCATTACAGGTCACTTCGCCACGCCGCCATGCCCACCTGCTATGTCAAAGCTGGTCAGGGTTGGAATGCTCCACACACCAACATGTCTTCTGTCTCTGGACACAGTTTCATGTTGATTAGGTCAAAGGGCTAAGATAGCGACCGTTCACAGTAAAACATAACACTTCCTGTTCTCAGGGGGCGTGGCTTAAGTGATGTCATCATTTCACCACAGGGTATTTTAGGACACCCGATGACGATCAATCACTGAAAGTTTGGTCCCTCTATGTGTTTTTGTATAGGAAATATAAGAGTTTCGTGTTTCATGGCGAGTAGGTGAACTTTGACCCCTGCTAACCCCCCTTCAACATACTCCAAAACTCACCAATTTGATAACTTTAAATCAACCATGCCTTATGATCAGACTGACCAAGTTTGAAGCCGATCAATCAAAATCCCTAGGAGGAGTTCGATCAAATACGAAGGCTGTAAACGTCAAAATCGATGTCCAAAATGGACATTCAATACAAAATGGCCGACTTCCTGTGATAGTTGGCTTATAACATTAAATGTAAGTTCTGAGTCTTTTGGTGAGCTCTACAAGTGTACCAAATTTCATGTCTCTACGATGAAGTACGTTCATACCATTGTGTCAACAGAAAATTGCTAGTTGCCGCCGTTGAGCAATTTTTTTTGCGATTTTTGCGACAACCATAAAATTCAAAATTTTTAAATTTTCTAGTCGCGACCGCCAAGTTTGGTGAGTTTTTGAATATGATAAAGCCCCCAAAAAGGCACCTCTTTAGGGGGGCAGAATCGTAATAATAAGAAACAGTACAGATACAATAGGCCTTCGCAGCGCTTTGCTGCTCGGGCCTAATAAACAGTACAGATACAATAGGCCTTCGCAGCGCTTTGCTGCTCGGGCCTAATAAACAGTACAGATACAATAGGCCTTCGCAGCGCTTTGCTGCTCGGGCCTAATTAGACAATGATTTAAAATAAGTATCACAGTTGAAGCCATTTGTTTTAGATACTTAAAGAAATATATTTGTCCTATTTGATGTTGTGACGTATATTCGCAAACGAACGAGATAATTAGTTCATTTGTGTCATTTATTGAACGTTCAGAAATTACAGCAGCTATAATGCGCCACAGCAAAGGTACACAAAGGTAAACCACTCTCACCTTTTTACTTTCTTTGTCGTTTAAGTACACCCGTTGCCCTGGCAACCGCCTGTGCTCAGCAAGCCAGTCCATTACGGCATTAGGCTTGATGTTTATCTCGCAATTATTAATAAGCTCTCCCTGAACACAGCGATGTTTGAACTAATGCTCTACTAGTCAGTCGGCCTTTGAGTCGCCTTTTTTTTATTTGGTAATGGAACCGAAATGCACAAATTTGCACAACACCTTGTTGAAACAATAATTACTGACATTATTTTTGTTGGGTCATTAATTTGAACACGTTTTTTATTTTTTTATTTTTTTTAATTCTTTAATAAAGTTGCAAACGTTTTTTATCTTGGTTAATATTTTGATAAGCTTGTCAGAAGAGGACGTGCTGGTTTCAGCCTCATGGTGGCGTTCAGTTTGTCACTTACTGCCAAGATCGACTCAATAGCATCCTCTCCCCTGCCTTAGACATTATTTATGAGCACGAACCAATCCAAATGATCAACTTTGCTTTTCCACTAGACCGCCTCTAACCGGTACAGTGCGGTTCAACGTTCCATATAAATGGAAATGAACATTTCCATTTATATGGTAACACAGGTGTCCGAAGGCGAGCTCAGGGAGGACAGAAACCTCCCGTGGAGCAGAAGGGCAAAAGCTCGCTTGATCTTGATTTTCAGTATGAATATAGACCGTGAAAGTGGGGCCTCACGATCCATATAAATGGAAATGAACATGGTTTGTTCCTCGTTGTTGTGGGCGGGTCGTGAGCGTACAGCAACTGTGTTCAATTCTCTGATGTCTGCAGCAACACTCGGCAAAGAAAAACCTAGAGGTTTTAGTTTTGAACTTAAATAAACCCAGATATTACATTTTGTCTTATAGAAATTTATTACTGGCCTAAATATAATGATAAAGACTCAGATCAATTGATTATTTTGCTATACATTTTAATATAACTACATTTATTTTTTTAAATATGTAACCTTTTAGATTTATATAATGTAGTCAAAAGATTTAAACTAATAGTTACACCTGATCTTCACATCTCAAGCTACTATTATATAGTTTTGGTGTTTCACATTGTCAGCAGGAAAGTGCAGCCAGACTGAAAGCTGACCAGCTGCTCCGTTTCTCTTTATTACTGCCCTTAAGAGCAACGAGCTGCTAGCAGTTTTGCAGCTGCTAATTCAGCTGCAAAACATTCCGCCCTTTATACCCAAATAATAAAGCTCATGATAATATATTTACAACATAGACATGCCCTCAACAGCAGAGCGTACAAATTTCACCACCACAGAGAGTGACTGTCATTCTGAAATTCATGAATGAAATATAACAAACCAAGTGAAAAACAGAAACATCAGGCTACTGGTCACTAATGATGAAATGACACAAATTCAAATCAGTTCAGAACCACGGAGAACCATAGACTTGGATTGAATTAATCGGATCATTTTGACACTTTATCATTTTCAACTCGGAGCCTAGAGCAGCTAGCAACTGCTGCAGCTAGGTTTATTGTTGACTTGTTGAACCGAGCATGCGGCAGTGCAAGTTGAAGCGGGTACGCAGAGGCATGGCAGCGTGCCGCAGCACCTCGTGCACCTCTGGATGTTTGTAACTCGGCGAAAGATCGTGCGCACCGCCATTCACACAAACTGGATGATCTGGAAGATTCTCTTCCAGGCAGCTCCAATGTAAAACTTAACTATAAATGCCATACTGCTGTTTTGGCTCAAACGCGCTCAACCTGAACTGTTGAAAGCGACTATAACTCAGCCTTCAGTCCCTGACATCACTGCTGTACCACCGACAGAGAGAAAAGAGGATGTAAGCTAGGCGGCTGGGCTGATACAGTTTACAGAAGGTCTACAGTTAACTCACTTTGTGAATAATGTCAGAGTTGCTACCTGTAACTAGTCCGGCTCCTTCGCTGTGCTGGCAGTTTTGGCGGGTCTGAATCTGCCAACAAAAAAGTCCGGTTCATCTCCAAGACGAGGAACAAAATATGCGTCCAGTTTTTGGCTTTTCCTTGCTCTCTTTTTTCCATCATTTTCACTTTGCCGCTTCATGGAGCTCCACTTATGTTAACTTAGTCCATAAAAATGCTCTATCTAGTTTGCCATCTGTTGCCAAGTGACTGATGATGATGTTGGTGGACGGCTGGTGACAAGCTTTACCCAGAACACACTTGGAGACAATATGGACGATCCTTTTGTAATTTTGTGTGTCATAAAGTTAGATGCAAGTGTGAAAATAAAGCCAGTCATGTAGCACAACATTTTAGTCAATATTTTACACCCACTATGTCACTAAAATCAGTGGGTCTTGTAAACTTCTTAGCAACCATGAGTCAACAATGACTGGGGCAGCCTACTATATAATCTACTGGGGCACCGTTGTGTAAAATCTTGCATACACTGTACTCAACAGGAGAGGGCCCGCCTTCTCCAGCTCTCATCAGTGATAAAGGCTTGGATCCCTGAAGTCATATTCTGTCCCCCTCCAATCACCCCAAAGCCCCACCCAAGCGGTGAGCTGTCAATCAAATTGGTTGGACGTCGTACTCAGCTCGGTCCTGCGAGCTCTATCCCTTGAAGTAGCTACTGACTTCTGAGATCAGCCAGGCTGAGCCACGCCGGATTTGCTACTAAAAAACGAATCTGACTGAGACGGACTTAGACCGTACCAGTTAGAGGCGAGCTAGTGGAAAAGCGCCTTTAGAGGCTCGAGCCTGAAGCAAACCTGACATAAGATTTTAATAAAAATTTTACTGCTTTGTTTTTTAGAGCACCATATGAATAAGCATCATAACTTCTCCCAGCTTTTAACACCTTCCAGCTCCATTTAGGCTTTTATTGTAACACAGGATGAGTCAAGTGAAAATCTTCTTGGATGATTGATTGAAAGTATCCTGTCACTGCAGCTCGAACAGAGCCAGGCGGAGCCACGTGCACAATTGGTTGTGCTGCGTACTGCACTTGTTACAGTCTTCATTCATTTCTTTATTTTTTTAACAAGGTAAACAGTCTTCTCCATTTAAACAGTAGATTAACAAAACACGAGGCTCTCTTTAATTTTCTCTGTTCTGTATGTACTGTAGACTTGTTAAACGAGGCACTTCAGCCAAAGTTTGGAATGCGCTTTTTAGCCAGATGTGCCCATAATAACAGGTATCCTGCCCTTAATTCTTCAACACACCATCAACTCCTGGTCAGCAAGATGCATTTAGTAAAGCATCATGTGGGAGATGATATGGAGAAGGGATTTGTTTTGATTGATGTTTTTAGTTACCACAAATTTAGTCATTCTGTTCATAAACTTGGAAGTGTCCTGCACGCCTGCAACAGGTATAGTCAGGGGTGTGACTATACTTGTCACACCCCTGAGAAGTATCATTCAAAAAGACGGACGGGCTTTAGATTTTTCTGTCAATTAAAAAAAAAAATATATATATATATACCATTCAAATTTGTAAAATATTCTGTTAATGCGACCCCTGGTTAGTGGGCTGGAGATTTAGCCCGGGGAGAAGCTCTCACGCTTTCTGTCTTGTCACACAGTATGCTGCTCATTTATTTTTCTTGCAGGGCCTCAAACCGCTGTCTCTGCTCCGCTCCAATCTGACAAATCTGAGCACGCAGCTACATAGTCAACCGGTAACACACGAACATAGTCGACCTGTAACACAAGAACAAGTGTTACAGGGCCAGCCAGATGACAAGATTGCACATCAGGAAAAACTTGTCCCCTGGCAAACAAAACAAATAGTCTCTTGTGCACTTATTCTGCTCTTTCTTGCATTAGCTTTTTTCTACTTTTCTGATTTCAGCTTTCTCTCAGGTCTCCTTAACATTTTTGAGGTGGGCTGCTGATGGACCACCCTGGTGCGCCAAACCGCAAGTTATCATGGTTCTTTCCGGAATCATGATGGAAAAAGATCATTTATACAACACTACCCTGAAATAATCAGCGGAGCATTGTTTTATTCATTCAATTATTTCCATGATTAGAGCTGATAAGTTCACTTTAAGATTTGATGACGGAATAAGGACTTGTTTTTAATAGTAAAGTCTTAACTGCTTTGGGGATGAACAGTGTAGATAAAAACTATTTGCTAATACTTACTTTTGGTGGGCTTTTTAAAGTATGCAGCTAAAAACAGTTTAATTCCTCCTCACCTCATGCATTTCTATACACCTCATGCATTTCTATACAGATTTATATGAAGTAAAACTGAAAGTTTCTTTACAACAACAAACCAAATGCACAAACTTCCTGCTTATCAGGAAGTGGCTGATAAGCCACTAAGACTTCCTGATAAGAATGTCTTAGTTCCTCTTTCAGGTTGAGAAGTTGACATTTGACTGTTTCAGCTCTCCAATTGTATTTCTTTCTTCAGCTTGAAGACTTGCATCATCTGTCAGAGATGAATGGAGCGTCGGCTATCATGGCCCGAGAGGAGCTCAGAGAATCTGCCCTGAGGATCGAGAGCTTAAGTGCTCAACTGACAGGACTACAAAAAGAGGTTGATTTTTTTTTTTTTTTTCAATTTAATCCTTTTTCTGTTTTCTTAAATGATGTTTCTTGACCACCACTGTTTTCAGAGACATGCTTACCTTTTATCTTGAGCTGATATAATTGATGTTTCTCATTAGACCATGTAAACATTAGAGATGCAGATCTTTGGCCCAATACTCGCACTGCGTATTATACAGTCCTCTATCAAGTGTGGACTCAGTTAAAGTGAGCGTAAGGGTTTGAGTGTGCAGGTTATAAACCATGCAAAAGTATTTAAATGTACAATATATGTATTTTTGCTTGACAAAGTCACTGCTTGGCTGTTCAAATGTGTTTTATTACTTGATAAAAACAGAGCAAAATTTGATATTCACAAATGTTACAGTGAAACAAAAATTATTAAAACAGTTTTTGTTTTTTTTGCGACAGCTTTTTCGGTGAGCATTGCCTCTGTACAGGCCCTGCTAGTCGGCCATTTATCAGGCTAATGAAGAGTG
This sequence comes from Xiphophorus maculatus, assembly GCF_002775205.1. NCBI lineage: Eukaryota > Metazoa > Chordata > Actinopteri > Cyprinodontiformes > Poeciliidae > Xiphophorus > Xiphophorus maculatus. Next base: position 298,596 of record NC_036450.1, read on the forward strand.
GTACAAATGAATGTTTCAGACGGTTATTTACGCAAAGGAAACCTGAACCTTCTCCCTGATTCACGAGAATATATTCTGATGTGAGCACGTCACCTGTCCGACAAGATGTTCTGAGCTTGCCTGATGGTAGCCTGCTCAAACAGATTTTGTGTAGAGGAATGATCTAACTTGCCATCTTCACCAAACTTTGAATTTGGACTTTTAATTTAACAGTGAGATTTCCAAACCATTCAGTAATGTTGGTTCATCATCTTGGCCTAAATATGTTGCAATTTTCCTACTACCTAAAAAATTGCTGTTTGTGATGCGCCAAAACTCAGAATTACTTCAAAAATTTACATCTTTTGTTATGGTTTTCACCCATGGAGGTCGCCATTTTTTCTCCAATGGGTTGATGACACGTTTTGGTCCATTCTGTACTGCAGTCTACAGAGGAAACACTGGAAGGCTAACTTTTCCTGAGTTAATGTTTATTATATTGCGTTGATATCGCAGTATGATATCACACCAGTCAAGCTGGTGTAATACTAGATAATTCAACACTGTGTCACTATCGGCTATGATTAAAAAAATAATAATAAAAATTGAGGTGAGTCTTTATAATTTCCCACATGAAAGAAAGGAGAGCGCAGTGTGAGAGCCAGAGTGGAACACAATGAAGGACCTAATCTGTCCCCTGGACATTTCTCCAAAACACTTTGAGTCATTTATACCAGCAGAACTAACGAAGGCTCTAACAGGTGATCGTTACCTTAACGAGTTAAAAATAAATGCAGTGCTGCCGTGCTAGGTAGGCAGAGCTGGACACTCTTTGAGATGCTAACAGGAGCTATACCACCTGCGGTACTGAAACCACCAATCCGATCGGACCCATGGAGGTCTGGTGTCAGTGGTAATAAAGTCCGGTGTTGCTGTTACCATCACACCGGACTCTAAACAGCACAGATGTTGCCGAACTGGACACAGCGCTACAGATCCTGGGAGAAACGTCAAAGACAAGCAGCGCTAATGGAGTTATCACTACTGGAAATGCTAATGGAGCTAGAACACCGGTATTGTGAAACCACTACCAACACCGAACAAAGTTTGGACCCTAAGCAGTTGTTGCCTAATTGGACACAGAACTACAGAAGTACTTACCAGATCATACAGTCCGACCAGAGTTATGTGTCATTCATTGTTTTATTTATTAAGCTGAAGGCAGCAACAGCAGCTCCTACGGCCAACTCTGTCCTCTTCCTCTGTTTGGTCTTCCCCATCATCATCACCTCTTGTTATTTCTACTTTCTGATCTATGTCAGTGCGCTCTGGTTCAAATTAAAAAGGCTTAATTACGTTACTTATCACTGTTTTGGCTGAAGGAGCCAGGCAGTTGGACCATTACAAGTCATTTACACAGAATGCATTGCAGCGTGAACAACATGGCGACATTTCTGTGAAAATATTTTCTTAAAATTTATAAAAACTAAATAATCTACAGTATTACTGTGTTGTTTTTAAATATTTCCCAAATAAGGTCTATTTTTATAACTAATCATGGTTCCCTCATCTGGCAAGAAGATGAGCTAAATTTACTTTGTATAAGTTCAAAGAATAATTTTCATAGTTAGATTTTGTTACTATAGATCGAGCAACAACAGGGTGCGCGAAGTGGCCGCAACAGGATGGAGGCGCCAGCGGTCTGATTGGTGCACGCCACCTGTTCAATGCATCAGCTAATAAAACTATAAACCCATCTTTCTTTCAGGAATAATTCTGCCCTGCCAATGAAATGCTCAGTGCAGAAGAGATGCTTGCAGTCCAGCTTATTAAAAGAAAAACATTATTTAAAAATATATTTTTTTATTTTTAATAAAAACAAAGACACACAATGCTTAGCCTGTTGGGGGGGTACAGAAAGCATGGCGGCCCGCCACGCCTATAGTGCACTGGGGGAAACCTGTATATTTAAATGCATCCCTATCTGCAAATTAATTTGAATATGCTTCAACAAGAACCAGAAGCTGCCCATATTTGTGACATACAGTCAACAGTTTATCTTTTACCACAATTTTGTTTGCCTCTTAAAGCAGGTAAAACTTTTATTTATAAAAGTTATAAAGTATTTTAAAATATATATCAGTTAAAGTTAAATACTACATCTTTAAAGCTACATTACTCAACTTCTGTAAATACTGCAGGTATTGAGCTGCAGTAAAGTATTCATCTTTAGCACTGAGAACTGTAAAAGTCCTTCACCCAATTAAGTTACATACTGCAGCTTTAAATTTGCAGTATGTAACTAACAAAAAATATTTATTTACATATTTGTTGAAACTGTCACCATGTAATGACAATATTATATGGGACAAAAGAATTGACCCATACAATATTGGGTCCTATTTGCCTCCCTCCCTTCCTTTCTGCTGTGCTGCAACTTCTCCCTGACTGCAGAACCTGTCGTGAATGGCCAGGCAAGTTAGCATGGCCACTGATAAACAGTTTAGACTTAAACTGACTTTATTGTCATTTTGCATGCACAGGGTGTATACAGAACGAAATTTCGTTGCATATGGCTCAGGACAGTGTTTTGAGGTTCCAATGTTGTGAGGTTACTCCAGAATAAAATAAAATACAGTATAAAATATGAATATAAATATGAATATAAAATATAAAGTGCAGGACTGACAGTAAAAGGAAGTTACTTAGCTCTGTACATGTGCAAGGTATGAAGTGGAGACCAGATTTTGAGTGCAGTCCAGTTAAGAGTTCAGCAGTCTGATGGCAAGTGGGGAAAAAGCTGTTTCGGAACCTGGTGGACCTGCACCGGATGCTGCGGAACCTCTTTCCAGAGGGCAGCAGGGAGAACAGTCCATGGTGGGGGTGTGAGGGGTCACTGATGATGTTTCGGCCTCGGGACACGCAGCGCTGGGATGAAATGTCCTGAATGGAGGGAAGGGGGGCCCCGATGATCCTCTCTGCTGTCCGCACCACTCTCCTCACGTTCTTCCAGTCGGAGGCGCTGCAGCCTCCACACCACACAGAGAGGCAGCTGGGAGAGGCAGTTTTTCAGTAATGGTAAGTTGTTTCGCCATTAGCACATTTAGCACAGCGTGCCTAAAGTTGATCAACAGCACTGAGGTCCTCATCCTGGCTCTGATTGGTTGTTTTTGACCAGAGTGGTGCATTTCTTCAGACAGCAGTAGCACAGCCAGGAGGTGGAGGAGGTCAATCTTTTTACTTATCTGTCTCATTTTACACTGTCATGACTTAAAGATCTTACTCATCGGTGTTTTGGCTTGACGGAGCTAGCACAGTCGAACCCAGTAGGCGTCATTTACCCAGAATGCAGTGTGAACAACATGGCGACGTTTGTGTGACAATATTTTGTTAAAATTGATCAAAATTAACCCCTTAACTCCAAAGTCACCAAAAATTGCTGAAAAGGTATACCCAAATTAAATCAGCTGCTGTTCTTGAACAATTTGGACTACAAGCAAAGCTTGGTCTCTTTATGAAGATGAGCTAAATTTTCTATTTTTTCAGTCAAATACTTTAACTGTAAGTAGTTTGTAGATATTACGTTTGTAACACAAAAGAAATGGAAAAATTTTGCTTCTCCCAGATTTTTTATTTTTATTTCTTGTAAATACACAATGAGTGTTGAATGTATGGACGGGAAAATACAATAAATCTGTAGAATAAAGTATTCTGCTTGTGGATTTCAAGACTGATCAAGATAGCACAAAAAGAAATGTCATTTTGGACATGTTTATTTTTGAGGATGTACAAGTGTTGTCCAAGTGTGCCATTCAGAGTCTATTTGGCGTCTCCAAATTTCACACTTGAACAACATCTGATTTACAAATATCAAATGACTGTAACTCCTCAGTGCTTCAACATACAGTCATCAATGAGGCTCTAAT